>NC_091183.1:42112395-42412395 GCF_040958095.1 Procambarus clarkii | reverse complement strand
CTCTGTAATCAATTTGAACGTTAGATCCCTAGGTAAACACTTCGATGATGTTAGTGCCTTGATTGAAACTATTGGCAACAAATTCTCTTTTATTATACTTACTGAAACATGGTTGAAAGAGGATACTACTCAACTCTTTAACATGCCTAACTACTCAGCAATTCACAACTGTCGTCAACTTCAGAGAGGTGGTGGCACTGCTCTTTACTACCACCAAGAACTAACATGCCTAAAAGAAATTAGAACTAGAGACTGCTATGGGGAGTATATCTTCGCCAGCTTCAGAGTCAAGGGTGCCGAGTCTGTCCTGTCTGTGGGTGCAGTCTATAGAATTCCCAACACTGATGTGTCTGTATTCAACTCAAACCTTAGAAATCTAATACTTGATAACAGACTGAACAAAAACCACCTAATTATCGCAGGGGACTTTAATATTGACCTCTGCGAGCCAGAACACCCTACTGCTGTTAGCTTCCTCAACTGTATGAATTCCTGCCTCCTCATACCCTTAATCACTAGACCTACTAGAATCACTGATAGCACTGCCACGACTCTAGATCACATCTGGACCAACATAACCTCTCCGCTTACTTCAGGTATAATCACCGATAGCACTACAGACCACTACCCCACATTTCTCTTAACTAACATTAGCAAACCACCTCTAGAAACAAGGGAGTTAAGCTTTAGGCTGCACAATGAAACTGCTATAAACAATTTTATAACTGCTGCTGATAATGTCAACTGGGAGTCCGAATTAGGTAACATAGGGGACATCAACCTAGCAGTGCAATCTTTTCTACAAACAACTCTTAGCCTTTATAACACCCACTGTCCTAGGCTTACAAAACAAGTCACAAGCAAAAGGCTTAACAATCCTTGGCTTACAAAGGGAATACTGAAATCCATTAACAAAAAACACGACCTTGAGAAGAAGTATAGGTTAGGAATTGTCTCCAAAGAATTCTCAAAGAATTACTCATTATTGCTAACTAAGATAATTAGACGAGCCAAAACTAATTACTACGAAGATAAATTTACTCAAATAAAGAGCAACATTAAACAAACTTGGAGCACAATTTCACAAATATTGGGATCAAAGAAATCTTTAAATAACAAACCGACTCTCCTGTCTAATAACGATGGTCAGCTTTCAGCCTCTGATTCTGCTATTGAGTTCAATAGGTTCTTCTCTTCCATTGGTTCATCCCTTGCAAATGATATTCCATCTTCCAGTACTGACATTAAGGACTATCTTACAGGTAACTATCCACAGTCTCTGTACCTAAAGCCTATTAACTCCACTGACGTCAATGAGATAATCCTTTCCCTTAAAACCAAGTCTGGTGCCCTTGAGGAGATACCAACTTTAATTTACAAAAAAGCCTCCAGATCTTTAGCCCCTGCTATTGCTTTGCTCTTCAACAAGTCACTTGAACTCCAAACCTTTCCAGATATTCTAAAAAAAGCGAGAGTAACGCCTGTCCACAAATGTGGTGACCCCACAGATGTTAACAACTACAGACCTATATCAATCCTGCCAAACTTGTCAAAAATTTTTGAAAAACTTATATACAAGCAGCTTTACTCATATCTAGCCAAACTCAATATACTTAGCCCTTGCCAATATGGCTTCAGACCCAAAAAAAGCACTAACGATGCACTTATTAGTATGCTTAACTCGATTCATACAGCTCTTGATAAAAAGGAGCTCCCTGTTGGGTTATTTGTGGACCTGCGTAAAGCTTTTGATACTGTCAACCACCAAAACCTTCTTCTTAAACTACATCATTATGGAGTCAGAGGACACTCCCTACAATACCTCGAGTCCTACCTTACTGACAGGCTCCAATATGTTTCTGTGAATAATTCAATTTCTCCCACCCTACCCATCAACATTGGTGTTCCTCAGGGCAGCATACTTGGCCCTCTCCTCTTTCTCATCTACATTAATGACCTTCCAAATGCCTCCCAACACCTCAAACCAATTCTATTTGCTGACGACACAACCTTCATTTACTCCAGTCCTGACCCTCTTGCTCTAAATGCCACAGTAAATACTGAGCTAAATAAAGTCCATCTTTGGCTAACTGCCAACAAACTCACCCTTAACATTGACAAAACCTTCTATATTCTGTTTGGCAATAAATCCTCTAGTCTTATAAATCTCAAAATAAACAATACCCAAATTTGTAACAAATTAGATGGCAAATTCCTTGGCATTCTCATTGACCACAAGCTGAATTTCCAGGGACACATTCTAAATATATCAAAAAAAGTTTCAAAAACTGTGGGCATTCTTTCTAAGATCAGATATTATGTACCACGCCCTGCTCTGGTGACTCTCTATTACTCCCTTATCTATCCTTATCTCAACTATGGTATTTGTGCTTGGGGTTCTACTACCCAAAATCACTTACGTCCTCTAATTACCCAACACAAAGCCGCTATTAGAACAATATCCAACTCTGGCCCCAGACATCACTCGGTACCCCTACTCAAATCTCTTAATATGTTAGATATTAAGTCACTGCACATTCTCTCATGTGTATTATACATATTTAAAACGCTAAACTATAATGCCAATCCTGATCTTAAAAGCTTCATAGAAGGTTGTAACAGAACCCATGAGCACCACACCAGAAATAAATACAGTTTTGATATTCCTAGAGTACGTCTTAATCAAACTAGAAATGCTCTGCAAATCAAGGGGCCCAGAATGTGGAATGACCTTCCCAACCATGTTAAAGACTGTACCTCTCTCAACCAGTTTAAGATAAAAACTAAACACTACCTAATAAATTCCCTGTAATCTACCTCACTCCTCTATTGTCAACCCATGTCTGTTATTTTCTTTTTTTTTTCTTTTTTTAATCAACACTGTTTGTCAACCTATTGTATTTGTGCTGCTTTTTCAGTCATGTTCCCCCTTTTTTTTTATCTTTATTTGTATTTGTTCTCAACATCTTTTATTCTTTATGCTCAATTAGTATTAAGTTCTAGATATTAATGTTTTTTCTTGCCCGAAACGCATTGCGTAATAGTGGCTTTAGGCATTGTATGTACTAGCTCTATCTATATATCAATCCTTTAATGTAACATCACTTGTATGTATATACCTTACCTGAATAAACATCTGAAGTGCGTAGGCTTCTGCATTCCATGACCGACAAGCTACTGAATGCCACTATAAAAACGTATGTATCTTCACTTGAGCTTTATATATGTCTATGTTAAAGTATTTAAAATGAAGCTTATATTTCTATCTTTCTTGAGACATATAAAACATATGTGTTTATTAATGAATTTACGTGAAATAAGCATTGTTCTGAGAGAGAGTTGCTCTGTCGATCAGTCTGTGCGGGGTCGGAGCTCGGCGATTATTAAAACACATGTATCTTCATTAGAACTTTATATATATCTATGGTAAAGTATTTAAAATGAAGCTTATATTTCTATCTTTCTCAACACATATAAAAGCATTTGCGTTTATTAACGAATTTACGTGAAATAAGCATTGTTCTGAGAGAGTGTTACTCCGTTGCTCGATCTGTGCGGGATCGGAGCTCGCCGATTAGAAAAATACACGTATCTTCGCTTTAAATACAAATATGCCCATGGTAAGGCATTTAAAATGAAGATTATGTTTCTATCTTTCTTGAGACGTATAAAAATCTTACGTTTATTAACGATTCTGCGTGAAATAAGCATTGTTCTGAGATGAATATTGCGGATTTCCGGCTCTACGACCGATGAAAAATGCAACTTTTATACAACTACAAATATCTTTAGTTTTACTTTAAATTTTGTCCTGAAAGAGTTTTCATATATAGATCCAGTTTCTGCCGTTCTTCTGACATGAAAAGACCTTTGGTTTAATAAGTTATTAAGATGTTTTCAACAATATTACTAGGGCGTTCACAGATTCTAACATGGGCGACCCTTTTGGAAACGCAACACATGGACCATTAAGGTTCAGAACACCATCATTGATGTAACCATCAATGATACAACTTCTTCCACTCTACCAATTACCGTTGGAGTGCCACAGGGCAGCATCTTAGGACCTCTTCTATTTCTTATATATATAAACGATCTGCCTAATGTCTCTAATATTCTCAAACCTATATTGTTTGCTGACGATACTACCCTTATCTATTCAAACCTCAACCCACATACACTAAATAATGTTGTGAATAATGAATTAAAAAAAGTCCACTTATGGATGTCAACGAACAAACTAACATTAAACATCGAAAAGACTTACTACATCTTATTTGGAAGCAAATCATCAAATGCAATTCAGCTACAGATAGACAACATTAACATCAGTAATAAAAATGATGGAAAGTTTCTTGGCCTATTCCTAGACAAGAGACTCAACTTCAGCACCCACATTCAACACATAACTAAGAAAGTCTCTAAGACAGTTGGTATACTCTCCAAAATCAGATATTATGTTCCTAACTCTGCTCTCCTCTCACTATATTATGCACTAATCTACCCCTATCTTAATTATGGTATCTGTGCATGGGGGTCTACCACTGCAAACCACCTTAAGCCCATCATCACACAGCAAAAATCTGCTATCAGAATAATAACTAACTCTGCTTTCAGACAACACTCAGCTCCCTTGTTTAAATCCCTAAACTTGCTAAATATTAACTCCCTCCACACATTCTCTTGTGTCAACTACATTTACAAAACCCTGTTCTTAAATGCAAACCATGCTCTGAAACTCTCCCTGGACAGATGTAATAGGACCCATTATCACCACACCAGAAATAAATATCTCTTTGATATCCCCAGGGTCAAACTTAATCTGTGTAAACACTCTATGCAAATTAAGGGACCTAGTCTATGGAACTCACTCCCTAGTGAATTGAAAAACTGTAAAACTTTTGCCTTATTTAAAAGCAAAACCAAAAAGTACCTAACTTCATCTTCTTAGTTTCCTACACTGAGCTTTAAATTTGCTCTGTACCTAGTGGTACCCAATCTCCTAATTTTTATGTAATATCAAACAACCTTATCATTGTGTTCATTGCTGTCTTCTTTTATGTGCTAGCCATATGCTGTATTGTGACTACCAATTTTTGTCAACTACCATTCAAGCTGTCATTGCAATCAATCTTAGCTACCTATGTGCTTTAATATACTGTACCTACAATTTTCTCTCATCTTTTTTTCATTTCATGTAACTGTTATCATTTTTTTGTCAATAAATTTTGCAAGTATTTACCTCCTTAAAATTTTCTTAGATTAAGGACCTGCCCGAAACGCTGCGCGTGCTAGTGGCTTTACAAGACTGTAATTACCATATTTGTATCCTCACATTCCTTATGTACATTGTTGTATATGCATAAATAAATAAATAAAGTGCATCACACTGGTTACATGGGGGGACACTCGTTTTGTATGACGTCCGTTTCACATGACGAACATGGAACGAATTAAATTCGTTATGCGAGGTACCACTGTACTTGCTCATTAATCGCAATCGATAATGTTCATTTGGCAATGCAACCTGTCCTCGTCATAAAATAGCTTGGTGTATTTAATCTAACTTAGTCTAACACTGTACCTGCTTTCTTGAACTTTCAAGTCTGTGTAATTTGTTGACATATTTCATGGATCTGAAATGTCTTGGAATACTGAAGGTATTCAAAATGTCTACATTCAATTCTGAAGGTGCTTTGCAATAAATAAAGTACATTATCAAAGTAACTTAATTACTAATATGTGCTGTACATTCCAGCCCATCCTCATCAATAAAAGCCAAATGCTCATTAATCCAGCCTCTAAACCAGTTTATGAATGAAAAACAGGTTACATGTAAACTCACAACTGATGATGGTTGAACGCGTCTCCAACAGTGCTTCGCTGACAACATCTGTTCAAACCAGTGCTATAAATTCTTCACCCCACATGCTTCAAATATAAATTATTACCAACAGAACCTAAATACCTAACCTAACCTACAACTAAGTATACACAGACCTTTTAATGAATAATGACAACAACATATAAGAACATGTCGATGTTTAACACATTCATTATTAAAACTAATGAATGCGTCTTAAAGGGGATGTCTGCAGCTTTAATGACCCTGGCCTGAGGATGGATTGGTACATTCACAATGTCCCAGTTCTTGGAATAAAATTGCAAAAATTATTTGTCTTTATTTCATTGAAACTCAGTTCATGCAATACATATATACATTTACACCATCAGGTCTTGACAGCTGAGCATTATTACCAGCTCATTGTTCTTAACATAAATAGGATAAAATATGTTTCCTAATGACAGCACAGCAGTCTCTGCTAGTATACTAACACACTTTTAACAAGTGTAACAGCTTGTACTATGAGTACAAAATTAGTATTGCCTTGCTTTTAATTATACTGTACATAAAAATTGTAACTCGACAAATTTCTATACACAATTACGCTAAATCTGGGCACCCAATGAGAATTGCAATACAATCGGCATTATTGCAGGAGTACCCGCGATAATACTTAGATGTCTGCGAGATAATGTCTGTGAGAGTACCACTTTTGTACTCATGTTCAAAGTTGAAGAGTGTCATGCAGCCAACTTGAACCCTCAAGGGTTCAAGTTGCAGTCTGTGTGCAGCCACAGACAGCAGTCATGTTCATAATTATAATAAATAAACTAATTGTTAAAGAGTACTTGTTCAGATTTGTTCCATTAATATTCCATATCGATTTACGGGCTTTACGAATCATGAACACGACGGGTATCACAGCTCGAGGAATCCATAGGAGTCTTCACTATTAGTATGGCACTCCTTCTCACACTAAATTTGACTCGGTTAACCACGAAAAACACCTTCATGGATAAATACAATATATATATGCTTTGTGTTCACTCGTTCATATTTGGGTGAACATAAATATTGTACATGAAAATTGATCCATTGTTTCAGTTTTTCTTTACAGTATGCTACAATAACTTTAAACAAAACTCTTCCATTCAAACAGAGTAAGTCATGCCATTGCTGATAATTACCTTTCATGATGCACAAAACTTAGAATACAACAATTAGATATAAAAGGACATTAATGATTTATTTAAGCAATGAAGACATTTCATAACTTATACATCACATAATAAATGCTTTGGTATATAAATCTCACTATGTAGAACAACAAAAATATAATTATTTAATAAATTTCACTCCATTCTAAAGACTGAGGCCATAGAACCATTTTGCTTACCACAAGATCGCAACATCATGCCATTATGACGTGCCAAGGGGCACTATGGCAATACTGCCATTACAATGATGAGTCGTCATAATGTGGCTGAACACACAATGACCACACTACACAAAATATTGGAGAAACAATGTTTTGGTCTGTCCTGGACCATTATCAAGTCATGTAATAGAAGAGAGGATTTTGGTACAGACAAATATAAGGTAAGAGTAAGATGAAAGGTGAGGGGCAGGTTGGAGAAGAATAAGGTAAGCATAGGATGAATAAGAATAATTCTTACCTTATTCTTGTATTCATCTTATGATTACCTTTCTCTTACCTGCTCCTCACTCTCATCTTACACTCTTACATTATAGTTGCTTCTCTCAAATTATTTGATTTGATGAATGGTCTAGGACAGACTGAAATGGCGTCATTTAATTTCTCTATTTTCTGAGAGAAAATGGTTGGTCATCGTCATTTTGAGGGCGGCCACCACCGTGGCCGCCGCTGGGGCCACCGCTGTGGTCACCACCGTGGCCACCACAAGGCTGAAGTACAACTGAATTAAACAAATGTGTGGTTTGGTCATCGTCATTTTGATAGTGGCCACAGTGGTGGCCGCCGCCGGGGCCACCATCGTGGCCGCCACAAGGCTGAAGTACAAATGAATTAAACAAATGTGTGAAATTAATAAAATGAAAGCCATTATAACTGAATTTATACTGGTCAAACTTTATTCCTGAACAAAATTTTATCTTTGTGTTAATAATATTTAATATATAACCCTTGAACAGGAGCATAAGTACTTTAATTCAGGAACAAAATTAGGAAAAGATATTAACCGATGTATGATCAGTTGGTCTCAGATTTCAATGGAAGCACCGATAACGAGAGTTAAATGTCAGACGACACAAGTTATCCATAATGACTTGTCTACATATGTCTTTCCTTTGGGTCACCATAAATGTTATTCTACTGAATTTGTTACATTACTGTGTTTCTACAATAACAACTCAAATATAAAATCAATAAAAATATACATAGGTCACATTGTATATAATTATTGACGATATTATAAAACTTACTCTATTGAATGCTTTAGTATGTTATTTCTAAATTTATAATATTTTGTAAACACAAGTAATTTAAAATTTTACTATATTTAAATTTGTTTAAATTTTTTCCCTTGCATAAAAAACTCACCTCACTTCTGGAGGCAAGTCCCTCTAATTAATCTACCGTATAGTTTTATTTCTTTAAACAAATGTAAGTAGTGATTACTGCATTTATATTATGCCTTAAGAAAATGACAAAATAATTTGTAGTACATGTACAAACCTGTTCAGGATCTATTCTCACTTTCATAAACTGTTTGAATGGTGGTGAAGCCCTATTAATGTTTCAGAGGAATGAAGGCCTGCATATATATACCATTCAGATTTGGCAATACTGTATATGCTAACCCTAAACTGCATTTAACAAAATAATATATCTATGAGCTTTCATGCTAAAACGCAGAAAGCCTAAGTTTATGTGTGATTTATGCAAATGATATTGAAAATCCAGGAAAGAGCAGGTTCAACCAGAATTTATCTACACAGCTTGTATTTTCATTTTAATTGAACTTCAAACCTTATGTATACTATTTACACATTGCATTTTAAGTTTGGCCAATATGGCCCACCTTCATTTCCTTCTCTCTGCTCCAGACAATTCAATGCTTTGAAGATAAATTTAGAAATAACATGAAATATATATTAATGGAATAAAAAAATAATTCTAAACATTCACAACTGTTCAAAATGAACACCATACACAGCAGCACATAGCATGCACCCGAGCTACAATACGCACCCGAGCTACAATACACACCCGAACTACACAATACACGCCCAAGCAACAATACATGCCCGAGCTACAATACATGCCCGAGTTACAGCACAGGCCTGAACTACAGTACACTATAGCATGCACCCAAGCTACAGTACTCTGTAGCATGTGCACAAGCTACAGCACATACCCGAGCTACAGCACATATCTGAGATACAGCACATATCCGAGTTACAGCACACAACAGCACGCACCCGAGCTAGTCTAAAGATAAAACATTGTGTACAGTAAAAATAACCAGCGCTGAATGTAATGAAACACATTTTTGTGGCAAGTCCTTGGTGGCTCTTTGATGCTTGCTACCTGGCAAACAACCCAATTTAATTCACGTCAGGCACTCAAGTCATTGAAGGCTTCCAGAGATCAGTCAAACTTGGCTTCCCTCTTAAAAGAGGTGCAAGGAGTAGGGGGAAGCCAATAAAACCCTAAAAAAGAAAATGTCACCAAAAGGTGGGTGAATGCAAACATACAAGGTAAACATGGTATAGAAAACGAGACAACGAAGCTCAGAGTTAAATGAATCGCCTGCTGGTGAAGCAGTTCTCTTGTTAGTTCCACTGTGCACCGTCTTCCTCCATTCCCTAGCCATGAACCTGTCATTTACATGGAAAACCCAATTCCTGTGAATTGGAAACGAGGGGCTCAATACGAGCCTCCAAGGACCCACCAGAATGAGGTGTTTTAATACATTCAATCCTGTCTTTCTAGGAGTGCTCCTATTGGTGGCTTCTTGCTGCTGTCGCCACGGAGAAAAAACAAAAGGGGTACTCGCGAGGGGTAGAGGAGAGTCTTAGAAAGTAACACCCTATAAAAAGGGGAATTAGCAAAAAGTTAATTGCCCCAAAGTGACGAGCCCAGCACGGACCAAGAACATTCACCAAGCAATGAACTGTTGGCACCAAAACGTCGGCGTTGGACCACCAAAACCCACGAGCCCTAATATCTGCCCATGACACATTTGAAAAACTATTGATGGTCGTGAACTTATGAACATTATTGGTCCGAGGGTAAACCACAAGCTGGCTAATCTATTTTTACACTAGACAACTCAAGACAAATGGTTCCTGGAACAAGAAACCAAGGTCACCAGATCCAAAAACAAAATGTCCTTGCCATGCACTACTAATGTGGCACAGTGGTAACAATGAACAGCTACAACCGAACATAATGAAGGAGATGGAGGAGCAAACTTGGACCAAGTAGAAAATAGCAACTGCTCTTGATCCTGAAAAGACAGAGGCTGACCCTGGGGCAACCACATCAACATTAATCCATAATGCAAGTATAATGACAAACCTGGCCTGTAAAGCAAAGTCCTTAGCAGGAGGTTCAGCTAAAACAGACCCCCATTGACTTCAAATGTTGCAGGCCTCAATGTGGAATGTATTCCCTACACAACAGGTGACATGATGGAAGCAACAAGAATTACAACCAACATACATAAAAATCAAGGCACATCCAAAACCTTGCAAGGACAGAATCTATAATAAATTCCTACAAAAATAGCATAGAGCTTGTGGGATCCTGAAGGGTAGACCAAGCAGGAAATGCCAGGCACTGGTGCTTACGTATCGGTGACTACTGGGAAGGGAGATCTAGCTCTTTATGCTCCACCTCCTAGCGGCTCATACCTGGTGTGCTAATTTTCCCCTCATAACATTAAAAAGATGAAAGTGTTCAAGTTGTGGATGGAATAGCTTTCAATGCATTCCACTTGACTACCACCCATACAGGGAACTTTCTTACATCCTTCGAATCAAATGCATGGCCAGCTTCCACTGATGTCCCTTATAATGTTGACATCTTTAATTTTAATCTACCTCTTTAATTTTAATTTCAAATAGACTTCTTTTGTCAACATTATCCAATTCAAGATCTTGTACAAAGTAATCATATTCCCTCCGTTTCTTCTCTCTAAGGTTGTGAGGCCTCTGAATTCTGGTGCCACTCACTGAATATTACAAAAACTGAAAGTAGCATATGGGCAAATCTGGCTGTTAAGGGTGTGAAGCACACTGTGTAACAAGCATGCAAACAACCTATGTGACCTTGTACAAAAACAAAGAGCCAAAGATCCGTGGACTGCCAAGGGCACGGTACCTTCATGTTGGAACCCACTCTCGGAGACAGCCACCTGAACCCACCAAAGATTGTAACTCAGGCCAGGCAAGGAACAATACCAGCTAACACCTAACACTCAAGGACCTGGTGAGGATTGAACTGGGTGGATTTTGCCAAGTAGCAAATACCAACAAGCCACTAATAGCAGCCCTCACAGAAAACTTATATCAATAATTTTGCCAAACAAAATGTTAAAAATATTCTTATTTAAAACATACCTGTAAACACACATTATCATGAAATATGTATACAAATATTTGGCAAAGTACATTTTTTAGTGTTGCTAAAACACTGAGTACATATGGAGAAATAATTATATTAAACCTAACAGCACTGATATGAGTATTTTGTACCAACAACTTCAGTTACTTCACAAAAAAGGTTAAAAATGTGGCAGTAAATGTAGTCTGCCTCATTAAAATTGAATACTGAAGTGAATGAGTGAAGGAATATGATGGACATTATTACAAACAAATCTACAATACAGTACACAAATTGGAACCCAAATAGTGATAAAAATTAAACTATAGAAGCTGACACTGATATGTCTCTTACAATCTGTTCAGTTTGCAAGGTAATATTGTCCTACACACAAGAACTATTTAATTTTGACATACTGTACACCTAAAGCTGTTAAAATTATATGAAATAGTCTTCTCTTTCCTGGATCCATGATAAAACAATTACATTTGTTCTTTTGTATGTAAAAATCTGAATGACACTCTCATAATATAAAATTACTCAATTAATATAACACTGATGCAATATATATATATCATATTTCCTACATCAGTAAGACCCCATAATTTGGACAGCCTGTATCATAATGGCACACAATTTCTTCATGCATCCTAATGGAATCTAATATTTTAATCAATTCCCCTAGTTAGAGAACTCTCAAGTGTGATGTCAAATTCATTAAGAGCAGACAAAACATTAATGAGGTCCCGAACTAACTGTGGATCTCTTAGGAAGGACGAATCATCATACATGTGACTTGTGATTGGAGATCTCTGGAGTGGTAACAAGATGCGTGGCAAAAGGTGTGATCTGAAAAATCAAAATAAATTTCATTATATCAATAATTATATTATTAATAAAGTCTGATTAACCATAAACATTTCACTCTGTATGAAATGTTTTCCGTTATTGTTTCAAAACCTGGTTTGTTTTTTTGTCGGGGCATTCTCAGTTACGATTTCAGGTCCTTTCCTTTTGATTGTTCTGGCCTCCCAGACAAGGCATAGTTCTCCTCTTTGGGGCGGTTGCAATTCAACGTCTGAGCCTGCCTTGATGATTGGCTAGTATAGGCTTCTGGTTACCTGTGTCTGCAAGCCAGGGCTTTTAATGGTGGCTGTGGTGCTCCTCACCTTCTCCATTTGCACCTCTTCCTGGGCATTTAAAGGCAGTTTTTCTTACTTGGCTAGCCTTGCTTTATACACAGTAACCTTCCATGACACAACCATTCGGGGAAAAAATACATGGCACTTAGTAAATACAAGTCCTGGGCAACCATCTGGTGGTAACCAGCGTAGATAGGGCAGGGTTTGTTTACTTGTTACAAACTATTAGTTGGCTTATTTCTCACAGAGATGTGGAATTTTTTGTTATGTCTTAGACTTTTTAATGTTTCATTTTGGTAGTGATGTTTATCTTTGATCCTCAAGTATTTCCCTTGCCCATTTGTGGAAGCCAGGATTCTGGGCCTAGGTCCCAACAGGAAATCTCAAGTGCCTGATAAAGGAAGTAAAATCTGAGGTCTAAGATTTGAGAAAAGTACGTATCCCTCTATACCATCGCTACTCTATAAACAAACCCGGCCCAGCCTGTCCAAACCATTCCCTTGCACAAATGACTGCTGAGGGAAACATTCCTCGATTTGTTTTTAAATCAAAATAATAATAATTGTGTTATGGGGAATCGGTGTTACAGGAGTGCCAAGTGTACTGGAAAAAATTTAACTTTATGGAACTTTACAAATGATCTTGAATTATCCATACTGCATGCAGGAAAAATTGAATCTAAATCGTATGGATAATGCAATCGCGACAACATCAGCAGTCTAGTGAACAGAGTTGTCAAATTTATCTGTATGCAAAAAGCAACAATTCCAACTAACCTGGCTGCAAGACAAACAAAAAGTTGGAATTTGTCATCTTTGCCAAGATGAGATGAAGAGCCATTGATGCGAGCCACAAGAGAGACAAATTCACCCATGCTTGCTAGCCCATGATCCCGACCATCTCGTGCAATTCCTGTCAACTGTTCTCTTTCCATTTCTTCACGTAAGATAACCTCAAAGTGCTGCTGCACCCTTTCTGTTGATTTAGATGCTATTAGATTTAAACATCCAAAAATAATACAAATTGTATTGAAGTTTTAATTAAAGTTTCTTGTATGTAAACAATTTATGCTGACCCCATATCTCATATTTACATGCAACAAATAAATGCAGTACATAAAAACCACAATATTTATAGCAACTAAAATTATTTATAATCCATGAATGCCAAAAATTAATAGTTAAGCACTTATTCCAACTACTCTCTGTAATAACTTAAAGATCTGGAGTAAAAGTCATCTATATTGTAATGTAACCAGTGTTACGAATAGTGTTGTCTTCTGAAAATGGTTACAGAAATACAGTTGCAGTACGATACAGAAATGTACTGTATTGATGAAAATAAATAACTTACCAAAATAGTCCCAAAGATAGAGATTCTTGCCAAAAAACCGTGTAGATTTAAAACCATAATTGAAGACTTGTTCAAGGCAACAGACAAGACCAAAGTCTCCACAGAGTAGAAGTGTGAGACTTCCTCGCTCCTTCTCTGGCTTGTAGAAGTACTTCACCAAGCTATTGACGGAATCCCCTGACAAAACAATAACATTTTATAATAACTCAAATCACAATAATACTTCATGAATATCAAGATTGATATAAATTTATTATTACAAACAGGTATAAAAAAATTCACACACACCATTTTACTTTCTGCCAATCTCATACTCATTTGTACCACTTAAAACAAATATTTTTGGTGTTTATCATTTCATAGGTAACACTAAAAATGCCATCAGTACAGGCTCCCGGTAGTACAGGAGGGTTTGTTCTTGACGCACAATTGAGAATTCCGGGTTTGAATCCCGGGCGGGACAGAAATGGCATTTCATTTGGTATAAACGGTATCTAGATGGTTGGGTACATTTCCTTTCACCTAATGCCTCTGTTCACCTAGTAGTAAGTAGTTACTCAGCAGTTAGTCAGCTTGTTTTGGGGGTTTGCATCCTGGGAGGGGGTCTGTAATTCACCCTTGGATTGGGGGATGGGGGACGTCAATAAAAACCTAATGTGTATGAACACATTTGAGCTTCCTGTGCCCTGACACAATGAATTACTGTATATTATTAGCTACAATGTGTAACAAAGTGAGAAATGAGTGGTGATTATGCTTTGTACAACAGCTAACATGAACAGTGTGAATGGAAGAGAGTCCGAGGCAACGGCCTCCTGAGTACGATATGACAGGTAAAACGTGTAGCAGGATTGAGACTGAAGGAGGTCAAGATGTACAGTAATTGACAACTGGACAATGTGGATTTAATGATGGAATGGTTTTAGTAACAAGATATTTACCACAAAAAAAGTAAGAAAAATGTAAAAAAAAATTCAAAGAGAGCATGACCTTCATGAATCTGCAGAAAGTGTATGATATATGGAAAGTACAAACTGGTAGGTATTGAGCACATGCAAATGCAAATATGAAAAGATTAAGTGTAGGAGTACATCAAGACTGTAATGTTGGTTTATTCTCACATGTGAAATATGGAATTAAAAAACTATTTTAGTATCCCCTAGATTTTTTTTTATGCTTCATAGGCTTTTTTTTTTTTTAAGCTACATAAAGCAAACCATCAGCTGGGTGTAACCGCAATACCTCACTTAAGAAAAATAACCCCATAGTTGTGAACAAAAACCAAGAATCTCAAAATTAAAATGAAGCATATATTTTGGTATTAAGTATGCTCAATAGGTTTCTGAAGGCTCCTTACTCTTGCTTGTAATGTTGCACCCATCTACAAAAGTTATAAAAAATGTGATTGAACCCATATGTTAACATTCATGCCTAATATTTTTCACGCACTATATTTTTCACCAAGCAAAATTATAACTTCAACCAGTCATGTAAAGGGCAACATCGAAGAGAACCTGTCTGTAAAGAGATTTAAGCACATCTAGCATATTTCTCGTGCCCAAGCCTCGATATCTCATTTTCAAATTAAAAAGGGCCCATTTGTTATTTAGCGTGCTGCAACTAGCAATAAACAACAACCATAAAATTTGGTTTTAAAGATGCTCAGTGGTTTTCCCATGTCCCCAACTATTTCTTATAATGTTGTCTCTATCTGTGAACTCAGCCCCAACCTCCTAAGCTGTTCCTCACATGCACAACTTCTTGTTCGTCGAATTGGGCGAGTAAATCCAGCATAGAAAATGCATGTTTCAACTGGAGATTCACAGAAATGAGGTTCCACTGTATTTTTAATCATAACTTTAAGACTGCACCATACCTAGGTGCTGCTGTATATCAGGAACTGTAAGTCTCAGATCTGAACGTCTTGGCCCAGGAACATTCGGGGACCTGCAGCGTGGAGGCGTTCGGCAAGATTCTACCAAATCATCTGAAGTAACGTGGGACGGAACCAACTCTCCAACAAGAATTCGTTCAAGTGACCCATCATCTATTCCACGGCCAAGCCAACGTCCACAGGGAAACCTAAATTAAAAATAGGGAAAACATGGGATATAGGCACTATAATCAATAGCACTCTTCCTATCTTATGAAATTAGTTTCTAACAATATTTCCCACATTTATCCATTTCATACAAATTTCCTGGAAATATGTGCATGAAAATTTGTAATATAAAATACATTACTGTATAGCAAATAACACTACATATTGTATATTAAGAATAAAAGTAATCTTTATTGGCTTTACTTGGCTAAGATATTATAGTACAATACCATTCTGAGACCATTTATGTGGGGTAGTTCATACAATTAATAAATTCATGGTTTTAATATTATCAGATATAGTTTTAAATTTTCAGTCAGAAGGTAAGTAGAGAGAATCGATGAAGAGAAAATATGGTGGAAGGATAAAATGAGTGCTTGAGTGTCCATGTGTTATTTATGGAGGTGTATATGTTCTGCAAAGATAAGAAAGTTTGCTTGAAGCCAGTCACTTGCTACTACGTTTTAAAGTGAGAATTTGTGAATTGTCTTAAAATTATGTGCAAATTACAGTCTCTACATCTGCAATTATTCTGTCATTTTAACAGTTGTTTACATTTTGTGCAGAACAAAGTTGCATTCCTGTATTCTAGATAGAGGAGAACAAGGTACAATTATGTGTAACTTACTTCCAGGTGTGTCCAGCAACTTCATTTCTGACTAGTACATGTTCCACCATCCACTTGGGAGACATACCCGTGTTGTCATGGCCAATTCGTAATGTTGTCAGCAAACCTAAATTTTTGTGCTGCACAAAGAAAATTTTCTTTAATTTAGGAATAAATATTATAGATTAATACAATTAAACTAATACGACACTTCTAGCATTCAAGAATTGGGTAATAAAGGCTTCATCTTCTCTGAAATCGTTGACTCTGGCCAGCCTGTCCTGTACATTGATCTTATTTACAACCAAATGTTGAAAGTTTTGATCGTTTTTATGTTGATGAACTATTTCTTCTATTTTTCCTTACTGTATAATAAAACAGCTAAGAGGAGTTGATAAAATATATGTACGGTATATGGCCCAGATATGTTTAGAAATACTGTAACATGTTTTAATGTGCAATATCATACAGTACTAAAATTACAGGCAGAATGCACTTTACATGACAACATATAATGAAATGTCATAAATACAAAGAAAAAAAGAATTTTTAAACATTTTATCCTTCAAATTGCCACTTGCTGCTAGATTACTCTTGGAGATTAAGTCTCGGTGGATCAGTCAGTTTATTCTAGTGTGTCACGATGCCATATAATATAAATTATGGCCTCCTGCATCACGATTTCTTGCACCAATAATACTGACTCAAAGAGAAAATACATTAATGTGGATTCTTTAAGTGTGGTTTTGAGCTACCCCACACATGAGCCATCTCACATCTCGTATATGCAGATCACATCATGCAGGCAGAGGTGTTCAATGCTGCTCATTGTATAAGCATATAAATGACAATACCTACTCAAATGCACCACAAACTACCCACGAGACAGCAAATCCACTAACAAACCAGCCAGTCAGCAAGCCAGTCAGCCAACCAACCAACTTGCTAAGAAATCTACTAGTTGGCAAGCCATCGGTTAAATCTCCCACCCACCCACCAACCATCGGCTAGCATCCCAACTTGGTTGCACACCTATCTGCCTGTCTCACTAATTAAAACAGTTGCACCCACCTGCCCTACCTTAGTCACTCACTCATTGATTCTTGGTTTGCTTTCATTTTCAGCCAGCTTGTTTACTATTTTTTACAGTACTGTATTGTGCTAATATTTTTTTACAGTACAATACTAAATGTCTCTTTTTTATATATTAAAAATGTCTTGAAACATAGAAATTTATGGGGAAAAACTGGATTGTAAAAACGTAATTGGTCTAAATTTAAATAGGAAGGGGGAGGCGAGGGGGATTAGGCACAAGGAATTTATACAGGGTGTCAGGGAATGTACGAGGTACCTAGGAATCCATGTGGGGTGGCAGGATTGTAATGTTGTACAGTTCATGTTGGGGGCTATGATATTAATTTCCACATACAATATGAACTGCCTAATATAAACTCATAATTACAGTAATTAAAAAACTGTATATAAACAAGAAAAATTATAATATAAGAATTGTAATTAAATTCTACCTGAAAAACAAGTTCCACTTGGCTTCTTGGTACAGGTATATTTGACGTTTGGCCAAGAGTGCCACCAAGACTGACCCAGGCATTCGCTGATGTACTGGCCCCACTCAACTTTCGTGATGGAAATATCACCACTCTATATGGCACAACTGAAAGAGAAATAATGAAATATAAACACAAACTAAGCCGACTAATACTAAAATTATGTGAATGCAATACAATGGCACCTTGTTTGAATGG
The DNA here is from genome assembly GCF_040958095.1 of Procambarus clarkii. NCBI lineage: Eukaryota > Metazoa > Arthropoda > Malacostraca > Decapoda > Cambaridae > Procambarus > Procambarus clarkii. The sequence goes on along the minus strand of NC_091183.1, from coordinate 42,393,994 downwards.
ACCGAGACTAGACCTGTTCTGTTTTACCAACGATCCCAGCCCACTGATTGCCGTGCTATTTCTCACTACTGTATTAAAAAATATTTTGTTATTTATGGCCCCAAATGATAGAATACAACTTGTGCATATATAGATAAACATTATTATTATACAAAATATTACATTTGAAATATACTTGAAAGTAAAATTAGGAAATATAAAAACAAAAGATAAAAATTTAAAAACAAAAGATAACAATTTAAGGAACGTGTGGGTAATAGTACAATAGTGACGCATACAATACAAAACAAACCCTTTTACAAAATTGTTACACTACTGTATATTGTTGCATAAACAATTTGTCTCAGCTCCTTATCCTTTGATTTGGTGAGTATTTTTCACTTTGAACAACTGTCTACAATATGCACCTTAAAACAAGCATCTGCACAGAGAAATATTGGTAACCCTATCAACTAGGTACACTCTCGTTAGCTTGTAACCACCGCTTGTTAAGTATGACCCCCACCCACCAATCAACTTAAGACATGTGGTGGTGTGAGGATCCCAGGCACACCAATCCCATGCATTCAGACCATCAAGATACATCTCTCATACAAGGTCTCTGCTTCCATTTTGTTACACAACAGGAGAGAAAACCCTGAGCACCTGAGCCCATACAAGACTGCATAAGACAAAAGTGGCTGTTGCTTAACTAAATGCCCCCCTACCCCAGCTACCACAGAAGCCCAGCCACAACATATTGTATAAGGAATCCAGACAGGAAGGCAGAAACATGACGAGTGCCAACTGAGACATACACGACCACAAAGCACCTGAAAAAGATACATGGATGTTCTATACCCTGCAATAGGACAGTACATGAGTACTCTCTCATGGCAACTTACCTACCAGAAATGTCCATTTTTTTCTCAGTATTCATGGGTTTATATACAAGGATCATTATTCACATATTTTCTACAGGCTCACATTATGAGGCAATAACAATAGATTGGACACCACAAGAACAATTAAGGGAAAGCAATGATACTGACACAGTTATGGATAAGCATTACTCATAAAGGTAGAGTAATATTACAATGAACTTAGTTTTGTAACATATGCAGCAAATTTTTAACTTAGAGGGCAACCGAATGTAACAGCTTGGAAGATTATTAGATATTTATATAGTACTGGTATTAGAAAATCATTGTTCATAAGTGTGTAAACAACGCACAAGATGTACTCTTATCATTTATCGTAAGAAAACTATCTAAAATTAAAAAAATCTTTATAATCCAGAATTTGCCTAAAATTCAGAATGGTAATTCAGCCCAAATTATCAAAGTTCATCTGTGTAAGAATCTGTTTAGGAAAAAAGTAATAAAATAATCTAAACTTTACAAGAGCTATTTATCACTTACTTGTGGAAGTGTAAGTACTTGTGAAGCAGAAGTAGTCTACAGCATTCAGGGAGAGTAAATAAGACAGGAACTGTTCCTTCTCATCATCACAACGAAGAAAAGCATAGCGTTTGTACAAGCTTCGTAGTAGTTCTGAATCACCTAGGAGAGCTGTCAGGTGTTTAGAGAGAACCTTCTTCTCCAATGAGAGTCTCACCCAGGCCCGTGCATACCCAATGTGTGTCTTTATTTCTGTCATTGCCAGCACATTACGCATATCAAAGGTGACCGATATAGGGAGTGGACGTAAGGTTGGAATCCCAGGATCAGAGGGACGTGATCGGCGGTCGATGCTACGGTCACTAGGCCACCGCTCGTGTAACGATTTTTTCCGTAAACTGTTTGTGTTGCTCGGGGACTTTGTTGGTGAAGCAGGTGCACTCTCAGTCTCCAGTGCCATTGTTGATAAGTCTAATAAGGAGAAAAATGTATCATAAAACAGTCTGGAAAATAATTCCAGAAGTAAAACTATAAATTGTCAATAAAATATCTTGGGCATAAATTTAATTCTCAATACACAAGAATGTCAAGGAAACCATCTCTCAGTTTGTTAGAAATACAGTAGGAAGTTATGTATTAAAAAACTGATAGATGTACCTATGAAATGAAAAACCCAAGAATTAGCTGTTAAAATTACAGTACTGTACTGTATATTTAAATTACCAACATATATATTTTGATTAAAATCATGCATTATATAAATTAAACAATCTGTACCATAAATAAGCAGTATTATATCCAAACAGAAAGCAGTTTTCAGGACACACACTAAAGAAGATTAAAAAAAAAAACACCAAAGCCACTTACCAAAAGTATATGCTAATTGTGAAGCCAGATACCCAAGACCACTAATGTTACCCAATTTAATGGACATGACAATCTCCGACAAGGGTGACAAACTGCTAATCTTTGGTGAGGTGTTTTGAGGAACTGAAAAATAATTGCGAGCCCTTCTGAGTGTGATTCACACACTGAAACACTTTCAGCCTTGTTACGTTAGTGGAAACTAGAGACATTTAAATAAGTTTTAAGGTTGGCGGGATTATAAATCTATAAGAGCTAATGAGGATTTTGTTAGTTTTAGTGCAACAACTACATGTCACAAAGCCAGAAACCTATTGTATAGGTTACATTATACAGAGTGTCCCGTAAGTGGAATCATGTCCTGTCTAAACCATGGTACAAGAAGTTTGGAACCATGGCCCAATAAGTCTGGAACCATAGCCCAATAAGTCTGGAACCATAGCCCAATAAGTCTGGAACCATGGACTAATGAGTCTGGAACCATGGCTCAATAAGTCTGGAACCATAGCCCAATAAGTCTGAAACCATAGCAAAATAAGTCTGAAAACATAGCCCAATAAGTCTGGAACCATGGCTCAATAAGTCTGGAACCATGGCCCAATAAGTCTGGAACTATGGCTCAATAAGTCTGGAACCATAGCCCAATAAGTCTGGAACCACAGCCCAATAAGTCTGGAACCATAGCCCAATAAGTCTGGAACCATAGCACAATAAGTCTGGAACCATAGCCCAATAAGTCTGGAACCATCACATGTGATTATGGATTGGATGCCTCATTTGGATTTCTTTATAAATCATAATGGTAGTAGACACTTGCAAAATAAGTAGAATGCAAAATAAAAGCCAGTTTCATCAGTGCATCCTATGATTTCAGATGTGTGGAAAATGATTCCAGACATATGGGAAATGATTCCAAAAGTATGGGAAATTATTCTAGACATAGGACTATTCATAGACATTCTATAGGAAATGGTTCCAAATGTTTGGGAAGTGGTTCCAGACATGTAAAAAATGGTTCCAGAAATATAGAAAACAGTTCCATATAGAAAATGGTCCAGGAGTATGAGAAACAGTTCCAGCTGTATGGGACACCCTGTAGACTAAGGCTTAAGACCTTTACCATAAGCCATTAAAAGTGTTTTTCTTGTAAGTATAGAATAAACTAGCAGCATTGGTGGTCAAAGATGTCTGGAAAGGCAGAAAGATATATATAAAAAAAAGGAGATACACAACATTTAGTGTTACAAGCAAGTGGCATTACATGTGTATCTTACACACACATGCACAAAAAAGACAAACAAAAAGAAACGTAATGTTTTGTATGGTTGAAGAGAAATGCACTTCTAAAAGATAACTAAATTGAAAAGGAAATTACCTTAAAGAATAAATTAGAATTCTCCTCAGGCAAAGAACTCATGCTCAGCCACCAAGAATTCGATACCGTATAGCACAGGGTATACTGTATATCTAAAGCAGTGCTATTATAAACATTTGTATATTGTAATCTGCAAATGCATATGCCCACCCAATGTTTAGGCTAGCTTGTGGCATGAAAACTTGTTGAAGCACTATATCTTATACAACAGTATAGAAGTACTTGCACGCACGTGAACACGCTGCCCAATAGATGAAAGAAGATGGGATACCATGATCTTGAGCAATATCAAATAAACCACAAATAAGTATACAATAGTTAATCCCAAACATACATACAGTACATGTATACTTATATAGTGCTCCCTTTTAACAACAGTATTAACACAAAATTTGCAATGTTCAATTTAATTTTTGATTTGTCAGCCTTAAAGAATAAAATCACAAATATAATCAAAAGCGGACAAACCAAGTTCTTTCATACATTCCTTCAATACCTAACATAACAGCTTATTTGGTTTTACTACCTCAATTCCATCAATAATTAAAAAGAGTATTTTAAGTGTAAGATTAGTTCATCAATGCTTTTGTTCAATACAATGAAAGACACGAAGAGATCATTAACACTTTCGCGCTTTAGATTAGAGATAACTCGTCGCCGTTTTCTCTTACAATTCCGCATAACAGCCGAGTTTTCTTGTCCATCAAAAAAATATTTCTATAAATTCCATTTTTTAACCGAAATGGATGGGGATACTTTTGTTTTGTAGGGAATTTATTTGCGAATGTTTTGGTACCAGAATGAATATTATATCACATAAACTTCTATGAGTAAAAAAAAAAATACACAAAGTATGTTTGGGGGTGTGGCGAGCGTGTGGCAGTGGGTTCCCTTTAGCCGTTGATATATCCAACACGTGGGAAATATTTGTATGTGTTATGTATATGTCTGTGTAGGGAATTTTACTGCGATCACTGTCATACAAATTATAAAATGTTTCAACAAGTATAAACATGACAAACATCAAACGAACGAAAACAATGCGTTCGTTTCTGCCGCGAACGCATACTGAGCGACGTGGTTCTATATTTGGCGCTTCTCTTACACATGCTTTGTACAAATGTTATACAGTTCATCTTATAGAAAATTTTATTGCGAACACATTGGTATAAAAAAGAAATACGTACATAGAAAAGTAGGGTCAGGAAACGTATAAACTTTCCAAGCATGATTTCCCCCGTGTTTTCGCCAGTGCGCTCGCGGCTAACTACTCTCCACTTCACACACTCTTGCGGGTGGGCAATTACCTATATTAAACATTCATATGCATATGTCCGTGTAGAGAATTTTATTGCGATTCCAATGATACCAAAATTAGCGATGTAGGACAACTGTAGGCTTCGCAACCATTAAGAGAGTGGAAACATTTTGTTGCTGTTTGGCGCTCTCGGCGAGTGATCTGCATAGTTTTTTATTTGGTGTTGATACTCCTTATGCTTGGGCGGCATTTTATAGGTATGCTCTTATAGACAATTTCATTGCGAACACAATGATACCAAATTTAAATACGTGCGCCTTCAATTATTGTCAGGACAGTCAAAAGAGTGTACACTTTTCGGTCTTACCGCGTAGGCGCGCGAAGTGCCGAAAGCATCTGGGGTATTGTTTTTTTTTGAGCGCCGAGAGCGCGAAAGTGTTAATACAAATCAGTGTTGGATGTGCACTAGTTTTTGTGCTTCGCCTCTCTCATTTCCACTACTGTATATTCACAACTTCCCTGCTTTGTCTCTGGTAGTGTGTTCTAGTGCGGTACAAGGTACTGTATATGGCTGGTTTCTTATCCTCCAGTATTTGGTGGCATAGCCTCTTCTAAGGCTACCCCCCCCCCCCCACCCCCACCCCAAAGAGTCTTGCCTTACCAGAGGTTTTGTAGTTGTATTCATTTTCCTTATTTGTGTTTCAACCATTCGGGGAGCTTCAGGGAGCCGGTCGGCTGAGCGGACAGCACGCTGGACTTGTGATCCTGTGGTCCTGGGTTCGATCCCAGGCGCCGGTGAGAAACAATGGGCAGAGTTTCTTTCACCCTATGCCCTTGTTACCTAGCAGTAAAATAGGTACCTGGGTGTTAGTCAGCTGTCACGGGCTGCTTCCTGGGGGTGGAGGCCTGGTCGAGGACCGGGCCGCGGGGACACTAAAAAGCCCCAAAATCATCTCAAGATCTCAAGATAACCATAGCTTCTTGTTTTTGTGAACAGGATTGATGTGTGTAAGCCTATACCTGGTTGATACCTGGTTGATGGGGTTCTGGGAGTTCTTCTACTCCCCAAGCCCGGCCTGAGGCCAGGCTCGACTTGTGAGAGTTTGGTCCACCAGGCTGTTGCTTGGAGCGGCCCGCAGACCCACATACCCACCACAGCCCGGTTGGTCCGGCACTCCTTGGAGGAATAAATCTAGTTTCCTCTTGAAAATGTCCACGGTTGTTCCGGCAATATTTCTTATGCTTGCTGAGAGGACGTTGAACAACCACGGACCTCTGATGTTTATACAGGCCTCCTGCCATGTTTATTAAGTCAATTATGTATTTTTGCTGCAGTGTGTGGTATCTAGTGACCATTCATTGGCTGTGACTTGTGTTTGGTGGCCTAATTTTGCTCCCAGTGGAGTTGTGCTTTGCAGCGGTCCTGAACCCACACTGATTTTTATAATTTATCAATGAACAATTAAGCTTTTAAAATGCATTTTTGAGGGTACTATACTATGAACTGAAAGCTGATTTCTTTTAAAAGTGAAAAAGTAAATACAGGGGGTCCTCAACTTGCAGACATCTAATCTTTTGAACAGCTTCCAAAGCGTGATTTTAGCATCTCGATTATCTTTATAAATACATTACGTGACTCCCATAATATGAATTGTTACTTTTATGTCTGCATAGTCAAGTGAGGTGTCACTTTTATGTCCATATAAACTGCTGATGCCCTGCAGCTAACCCACACTACCCCCATCAACAATACCCTCACAACCAATACAGTATAGACCAGCAGTGCTTTTTATGGACTATTTCAGCCGTTTATTGAGGGGAAAACTTTATAATTACCTTATCTTGCATTCTTATCAGGTATTATCAGGGGAAAGCACTAAGCCATTACAACTATATAACACTTGGAAGGGATGCAAGGATAAGGATTTGGGATAGAACATAGGAAAGGAAAGGTGCCCAACTACTTGGACAGTCGGAATTGAATGTCAACTTGCAAGAAGCAAAACCAATGTTCTACCGTCCAGTCCAAATGGTTGGGCTGTCTGATAAGAAGTGCGTTGATGAAACACCAGTTTCTAGGCAGAGGCTATTCATTGCCCCTGAAATAAAACTTTAGGTAAGCAAGCACTCTTGAGAAGTAAGAAACATCATCATCATATCACACATGTCTTTGGTGGTAACTGCTCCCCAACTGGGACTATTACCACGTGCAAGACTAAAATTTTAGACCAAGCAAAGAGATCTACACCACCGAAATTGATGTTAACAAGAAAAATGTCTTGTGATTTGTAACGGAAAAATTTCAAACACTCCGAATGAAGAACCAGAATCCTTGTAGAAATCCATTAGCCTGATGTTCATCTAGGAGAAAGGTAGAATTCATGAAGAATTGCAAAAAAAATTACCACAGGCCCTAAACATCTTTTGGAGACTGGGTCTAGATACTAGCATCCCTGACATACAGTACTTAAAACAGCAGAGATTGCACCACTTCACAAAGGAGGTAGTAAAGCAGATGCAAAAAATTATAGACTAATAGCTCTAACATCACAGATCATAAAAATCTTTGAAAGAGTACCAAGAAGTAAAATCACAAAACACATGGAATCAGGAATCATAACCCTAGGCAACATGGTTTCAGGACAGGGCATTCCTGCCTCTTACAGTTGCTAGACCACTATGCCTTAGATACCATGGAGGACAGGCAAAACACTGCTGTAATATACACAGATTTTGTAGAAGCTTTCGACAAATGTGTCCATGATGTTACTGGACACACAATGAAATACTGGCAAAGTAGGGAGATGCATCTTTCATTTCCTAATGAAGAGAGCTCAAAGTACAAGTCAACAAAGAAAAATATGGATCTTCCACCATGAAAAGCAAAATCCCCCAAGGTACTGTGCTTGCTCCAGTTTTTTCTCATCCTCCTATCAAACAGACAGGGGAAACAAATTATAGTACTGTATCATCCTTTACATCTAGTGTCTAGATGACACTAGAATTTTCAAGAAATTAGACAATTCAGAAGGCACAGAAAACCTCCAATTGGATGCAATCAAGTCTTTCAATTAGCCACAGAAAATAATATGATGTTTAATGAGGATTAGTTCCAGTTACTGTACATTTTGAAAACAAAATATCAAAACAGAAACCACGTATAAAATGCAATCAAACCACACTATCGAAAGAAAAAGCAATGTAAAAATTTACAATTAATCATGTCAAAAGACAATTGTGTTCTTTTAAAGAACACAATAAAGTAGACAAGCAGTATAGACAAGTAGCTGTCATAACTGCAAGAAAAGCTACAGGTTGGGTAACAAGAACCTTGCAAACATGAGATGCCACACCAATAATGATACTTTTAAGATACTAGTGCTCTTTAGAGAGAACTATTGTGACACACTAACAGCTCCTTTCAAAACTGGATAAATTGCTGACCTGAAGAGCATGCAAAAAATCTTTTACTGCTAGAATCCTTTCAATAAAACATCTAAATTATTGGGACTAATTAAAAATGTAAAATCTGTATTCCCTAGAGCACAGGAGGGAGATATATAATAATTTACACATGGAAAATACTAGGACTAGTTCCAAATCTGCACACAGAAATAACACCACAATAGCCCATAGGCAGGATGTGCAAAATAGCCCCATTGAAAAGCAGAGGTGCAAAAGATATGCTGAGAGAGAACTTAATCAACATCAAAGGCCCAAGACTTTTCAATACTGTACTCCTACACCTTTGGAGCATAACTGGCTGACCTCTCGCAGTGTTAAAAAGAGAACTTGACAAACATCTTCAAAGGATACCTGATCAATCAGGCTGTGACTCGTACGTCAGACTGTAAACAGCCGCACCGAACAGCCTGGTTGACCAGACAACCAACCAGGAGGCTAGGTCACAGACCAGGCTGCAGGGACGCTGATCATCAGAATCGTCAAGAGGTATATGACAGATTGAGGCATGACACGCTTGTGACAAGTCGTGGGTGATTTAATACATTTAAGGCTAGAAACAATTTACACAACATTAAAGCGAGTGCTTAGCTATCAGTGACTACCGAGCAGTGAGACCTAGTTCTTCATGCCCCGCTTCCTAGCCATTTATACCCAGTGCTTTTATTACATCTCTTGAAGTTCAAGTTGATGACCAAACCACACATCAGAAAATGAAGAAACTACAATGTTTCAGTCTGTCCTGAAGTTTGATAATAGTATGACCAAGTTGTGATCATACTATTATCAAATAGCATGATCACAGCTTGATAATGGTAGTGATCACACTAGACCAAAACATCCTTGTTTCTTCATTTTGTGATGTGTGATTTGATCATAGCTTCAGCCACATTACTGTCACTCAGTAACTGACTACTTGCAGACCCCTGTAAAGGGTACAAAAGCTTTCTTACATCTCCACAACACAACAGTATATCCAGCTTCAACCAATGTCTTCTCCTTCTACCTCCTTTCAAATTAAATAAGCTGCCCTTGTCCATGTCCTTGTCCCTTGTCTATTCCCCTCAGTATTTTGTATGTATTAATTATGACCCTTCTTATTCTACTCTCCTTTAAGAGTGCAAGGTTGAGTTGCCTAAACCTGTCCTCACAGCCAAGCCCTTTCAATTCTAGTACTAACCTAGTTTACAAAAATCTGTACTTTCTCAAATTTCCAGTTATGCTCCAGAAGATGCACATTCTATGCTAATACTACATACTCCAGTAATGGACTCACATTAGCAATGTATACCAGTGATTTCAAACCTTTTTACATGGTAGAAACCCCTAAAATGGATCAGGAGCATATGATATGCAAGACTAACAAATATTTCTTACAAAATTATATTTATTTATTTTGTGATAAACATTTGTGTTACATTCTGTTTGGCATATCCAGGTACAGTATTTCCTAAATCTAAACTTATCTAATATATATCCATTGTGTCATTTTTGTGTTGATATATTTAAAACCTTATTTATATCCCCTTTCATTATAACCATTCATCCATTTATCTACATTAATGTATTTCTTTCATGTCACCCCTTATGCTTCCTCTTTCTAAAGAATGTAAATTAAACTTTTCAATTTATTTTCTTAGAAAGGGTTCTAATTCTTGGGATTAATGTTATCATTCATCTCTGTCCATGTTCAAGTGAATTTATGTCCATTCTATAGTATGGAGACCAAACCTGAATGGCATAATTTAAATGGAGCCTAATAAGGTTAAGAATGAAGAATGCCATTAGATATCTTGTTTCCAATGGTAGTAGGAATAAATCCTAATATCATATTTGCTTCATTCTGTGCATATATGTATTGACTTTTTGGCTGAAGATCCCTACTAATCATGACTCTCAGATTCTTATTACATTCAGATATATTAATTTTAGCATTATTACTCCTTCAGGGCATCTAGTGCTTTAGTGTACCTGCAATTAAAGTTGTGAATGGAGGTGGCAGCCACATCATCTTCCCCAGTTCATAATATTAACTTACCCCTCCCACAATTTATTCATTTGTTTCATTTTCCACCCATGTCCCCTAATTCTATTTATACTTGTGAAAAATATGACTACCCTTCCCCACCTCATGTATCCCCCTCAGTATTTTATATATTGTGATTCTCTCCCCTCTGGCCTCTCTATTTTCTAGTGTTGTTAGACTAAGCTTCCTCAGCCTGTGTATCAAAGAGTAACTCCTGCATGTCTGACATTTTTCTAATAGTAAATTTCAGAACTTATTAAACTTTCTTGTACTGCACAAGGTGGGTTTCCATGCTGGCTCTACATACTCTATACAATTTTTTCATGCTGGTTCTTCATACTGTATTTTAAGTGTACTGTATATAAATGATTGTGTTTGTTTATAAATTCCACTGTATGCTTGCCAATTTTACAAAATATGTCAGTATTACTACTTGTGTTTTCCTGCAGCACCATGCACTTAAGTACTACAGTGTTTTAATATGCTTTCAACCATTCTAATTTACATTTTACTTGTCCCAATGCTTATTTAATAATAGTATTAAAAAAGTAAATTAAACTATCAGATTTAAACATAACAAAACTGGAAAATTCTGGCTTTTTCATTAATATAATGTTTTAGAAAATACTACAAAAACTCCGACTATAATCGGGGGAAATATGAACCAAACAAGCACCATTAAATTCAGATAAACTAGGACCTATCCATGCATTCCCAAATACTGTACTATGGTCTAAAGGAGTAAGAAATCCAACGTACAATCAATACGTTTCCTGAGAATACACCAGGCCATGGCTGCTTGACCAACGAGGAAGGAAAGGGTTAGTAGTTAGCAATTCTATGGAAAACATCTTTTAAAATGCCTATGAATATCACATTAATGATGAATATGTTTTTTTAGTTACAGTATTCATATACATACTGTAATTACTGTAACACACACACACACAGAAATTACAATAGCGTGATATATATCAAATGAACAAATCCACAAGGGCCGTGATGAAGGTTTGAACCTATGCACGGGAACTAACTAAGGCGCAGCTGGGAACATCCCGAGCATATAATTAAACCCTCATCACAGCCCTTGTGGATTTGTTCACTGTAACACACTTTTTAATCCCTTTCCACTTTCCCATATTCTAAGCAGCTGCAACATGATGTTCTTGAATTACAGTATATACATATTATTTATTAATAATCAAACTCTGAACATTGAAACATAACAGTAACTCTGAAAATGTTGACTTCAATCTGTACCTAACCCAGGTGTTCATGAATGATAACAGTATTAACAGCTCTCATTATTTAAAAAAAAGGAGATACTGTATATGAAAGTAGAAAAAGTGAGAGTTAGATTAATCAGTGCACAGTTGAAATAAAAATGTAATGAATGAGATAAGATGAAAACAACAAAAATGGAAAAAGATAATTGATGAAGTAAAATATGAAGTTTTAACATGTATAATAATCCCATAACTAGGGAACCAATGCGAGGTTTAACACAAACAAAAAACAAGGAGAATAGACAGTCCTTGTAGGCCTACTTCTCCATATAACATAGAACACTCATTCACATTTTAAGCATAGGTACTGTACAATCAATGGAATGTATTTACAGACTGGTAGTTTTCGTACACATCTAATTACAATATGGCACACAGATAAGGGGAAACCATTTAACATTGACAACAGCCACAAGCAGGACTATTTATGCCAATATTTCCGCTGTTGCACTTATTATTTTACCATGGACACCTTCCCAGCATTCTCGACAAAAAATCCTCCCAAAATGTTCTCCTTATCCACAGAGGCAAAATTTACTCATACAGTATATTCACGCAGTATTAATAACTGTTTCTCTATTATAATGGAAAGTGGTCCATGCAATATCTTGTTTAAGCACCAAGTTACTGAATATCCATCAACCAATCATTCCCATTGGTATAAATAAAACCATAATTCTACATTTATGGTAAAAAAATATTTTGATTGCTATAAGCCAATGCATATTCAAAATAATTGTGAATAATTATTACCGATGTATTACAGGGATTACGATGTATTGTAGGTTAAACAGAGAAAATAACATTATTCATGAATGTATTTTATGCCTCTTGATCTAATATATAGAGTAAGGATGAGCATCTATGTGTTTGGTGGGGTCTTACATACAGGGGTAAAATTACCGAGCCCAGTGGACACACACACTGTTTATTCCTCCTTTAGCCGAGTCAGCCTCCAGTCTTGGCTGGTGCATGTGTGTTTCAGCCTCTCCTACTTTGTGTGAAGGAAACTGAGTAATTGATCCTGTATTGTTTAGTCACCTTAGACCAGGACGGGCTGTGGGGACGTTGAGCCCCGAAATCATCGCATGGTAGGCTCTATATGCAGACGATGAGTCATAACTTGGCTGAAATATGTTGACCAGACCACACACTAGAAAGTGAAGGGACGACGAAGTTTCAGTCCGTCCTGGACCATTCACAAGTCGATTGTGAGAATCACAATCACATTCACAATCAACTTGAGAATGGTCCAGGACCGAAACATCGTCGTCCCTTCACTTTCTAGTGTGTGGTCTGGTCAACACGGTAGGCTCACAAGGTGGTTGCTCATGCTTCTCTTTTGGTTGACCTCCTGGGGCCCTTGTACTTTGTGGTGGTTGTCTTCACAACCTCCACCACTTCTGGCAGCTTCTAAATACTCCTGGCTTGAGTCTGTGCAAGCATAAGAGAGCATAAGAAGACTAATACTACGGGCATCACTCTCCCTAAGGATGTATCCAGAGGCACTGATCCCATTCCAGTGTTCTTGTCCTCTTCCCTTCTATGTATGAGAGGATCCAGCTTTTCCATCCCAGGCTAAGTTAGACACCCTCTTTGGGTGTCCCTGGCTTTAATTTGCACTTTATGTGGAACTTTAGCTCCAGAACTTATGCGCTAATACACTTTTCCTGAAGCAGTTACTTCAGAGGATGCTTAGGTTCCTTTGACCATTATTGGGCATTGGTATCCAAGTCTGGTCTCTTTCTACATGTCAAGCATATTTTGTACCTTCTTGTTCCAGTTCCAGTATGTTGCATCCACCTTGGATTCAATTTAGCCAGCAGGATAAATTCTAGGATGTGCTGATCCTACACAGGTTCTTGCAGTGTCAACTCCTTTGGCAGGCAAAATCTGATTTGCTGTTGTTGCCATTGCAGGGCAAGAACCTTGCATCTGAACTGGTTCCTTCAATAAGTTACATTAGAGTAAAAGAAGGAATGTTTTATTTCAGGGTTCCTAACAAAAATATACCAGGTGGTAACAACATTACAGTAGAACAAAAGTATTATTGGAAAACTGTCTACTGTAGCAGAGAGCCTAGTAAAGTTATGCCTCACCATAAGACTGCTAGCAAAGATGATTTTATGGTGATACATAACTACTGGTCAAAGTCCACTACAACAAAGATTTTTCCAGAGATGAGGTGGTAGCATGGGGTTTCTATAACAAAACCTATCATACAACAAATGGGCATATTAATTCTTCGGAGCAAATGTACTAATTACTGACCTGGTGAGAGGAAATTGGGATTCACAGGCTTTGAGGAGTCATTACATTCCTCTAATTCCTGGAAGTTGAGCAAGTGAGACCACAAGGCTGATTTACCCTGTGTAAGAAAATATAACAACAATACATATAGATCACTTTAAGAATATTGCCCATGATAAAATCTCAACACTTTGGCGGTCCAACTACTCTGCACTCTCCCGACTGCAAACTTTCCAGGTTTTCTTTCCAGAAATGATGCAAAAACTAAAGTGTATTTATAATATATTATGCATGACAGATTTGAAAGTTTACAAAGATTGTAACATTCATTTATTATTCATTCTAAATAAAAAACCACAGAAGTGTAAACACATGATCAATTTATACGCCAGTATAAATTGATCATGTGGTTGTGTGAAAAACAACACAATCACAACTTTAGAAGTTTTCTTTCAAGTAATTTGCAAACTAAAAAAATAATAAGTGCCCTCAAAGCTAGTATGGTCTGCCAGAGACAAAAATTTGTACAATCATTTTAAATTTTCTAAATTATTTGATAGGCTATATATAACTACAAATTTAGTATCAAAATGTTTGCAAACTCTCTAGAATATACAGTAGATGCAGAAAAAAAAATATATTATAAAAGATTATGTGTGACAGTGATGAAAATATGAAAAGTTTATGTTGCAAATGAATCTTCATGGGTGAGAGGAGGCTCTTGAGTCAGTCCACTCATGTCCTAGATATGCTCTGTCCACGGCTATATTTGTTAGCTTTTGGACTACATTGTTGATGCAAACAGAATAACTCTGGAACTGAAGACGAAAAATTTAGCAATCAGGTGATGTGTTTTAGCATCTTTGGAACGTTCATTGTCAGAGTACAGATAATGTGTTTAATGTCGTTGGAACGCAAAAGTGGTAATAATCTATAAGATTGCCGCTAGATCTAAAAAAAAAATAAAAAATAAAATGCTCTTAATTATTAACATGTACAGTATTCACATTGCCAGGGAGTGAGAGAGAAAACTTAAGAATGGATATTTAAATGAGTGAGCCTCAATGATGCCAGTAGTATTCAAGACAAGGTGTCAGGTCATCTGCTTATTACTGCCGAGTACTATTATTATTATTATTATTATTATTACTGTATTATTATAATAAACATATTACTCAATTTTCACATTAAAACACTGTTCATATACAGTACTAGTATTTAATGACACCAGTATGATGCCACAAACATTACTATTTCAGACTTTATATTTACCATATTCTAATGGCTTTTTAATAATAAAAATCATACAATTTAATAATTGTTTAAATTCAGAGTTCTTTATGGTATTTTTTCTATTACAGTATTACTAAAAGCATTGTTATAACAAGGAAAATGTCAACCAAACATCCCCGAGTCAATGGTGTAACATTAGTGTGGTCATGCAGAATATATGGAGTATACTGTACTGTACTGAATCATATTACAAGTCAACATCATAATTTATTATAAATACAGTAAGGTTTTAAAATGTAATTTTTTTTTTTTACCTGTTTACTTTGAAGACCATGGGCCCAAACACGTTCAAGAAGGTCACACAGTGAAGCAATGAGCGTGTTCTCCTCCACACCTACCAAACTGCCTTCTCCGTGACCTAGCTCTACTGCCTCCGACCCCATCTTCTCGACCAGCATTCGTTTTGTGCGTGTTTTGCATTCCTTAAAAAAAAAAAGGGGGGAAGTACACGTATGAATAACTATAGCTAAAATATTATATTAAGAAATAAACCTGTGACTTTTATTAATCCCCCATGAACAAGTGCATGTGGTAAACTTTTACAAAACACCAGACCAAGGGTTGGACCAACCCAGACCACTGGGTTGACAAAACTTAACCACTCATTGCAGCTGATATACATAAGCTTTAGTGCAGAGCAGCAGTGACCTAGGATTAAATTAATTAACTGTCCAGCAACTCATGACAAGAAAAAGTCAAACAGCACCAAAGTAAATCAATCTGAGAGAGAGAAAATTATGTATTTAGACATGCATAAAACAAGGCTTGATGTTAAGAGGACTCCATCAAAAGAAGCTAGCCTTACTTTTGACAAGGAAAGATGTGTTAGGAGAAGGAGGCACAGGCAGTGCATAGAGAGGAATACTGTACTTTGCAAAGTCTGATGAAAATTGTACTACATAGATCAATGATGAAGTCTGACACCTTAATAGTGCCAGCCTATATCAAGAGGGTGGGAACTTGGGTGCATTGGATGATCCATCTAATTATTAAGTAATAATGAAGCATCTGGCTGAGTGTAAAGGACAAGCCAGCCAATTGACTCCCACCACTACCACCGTCTGCTGCAACTTTAACCTTTTCACTGTTTTCATATTACTGTATATACTTTATAGCATGTGATGTTTAAGCATGATGAGGCCTTTTTTTTTTAATGTATTTTGGGTGTTTGTCAACTTCCCTACTTCCCCCCCCACCCCCCACCCCCAAATGAACTGAAAAGTGTGATGCTTACATGTATATTTATCTGGAAAATAAAATTGAAAAATAAGCTGGAATAAGAGAGAAATTCTAGACTATCTGATGAAAAGAAGAAAGTCATTGTGACAGCTTGAATTATAGAGAAGGGAGAAGTGATCAATGGTGTACTTTAACGCTTAGTGGCCAGCCAGAGGCTTAGGGCCCGTGCAGGAATACCCTGCAAAAAAAGAAACAAAAACAAATATGGTGTATTATAAGTATCTGTACTAGGTCTCCTATTGTTCTTAAATATTGTATCACCAATTGTAGGTGTTACAAAGCTCATGTGAAAAATAAGGATAGGAGATGATTTCAAAGCACTGCATAGAGCCCGTGACAGGCTATAACGTATGGTGTACTACATTGATTTAAATCAGTTACCCAATCGAATCTACGTCACTATTTGTGGGTGGCACTAAGCTGATAAGGGAAATAATGACTAAAGATGATGATAAAGTTTGGCATGAAGACCTAAACATGCTAGAAAAGTGATCAGATAAATGAATGTTAGAGTTTAAGCCTTACAAATGTAAAATAATGAGGATGAAGAAGAGTAGAAGAAGATAAGAAGAGTAATATAAACCGAAAAGAATGGAAGTTACAGAACTCGAAGAGAAAAATTTGGGTTAGATATCACACTGCACCTCTCACTACAAGTACAAATAGGCCTAAATAAAGTATCAGTAGCAGTATGTCCCATTTAGTGAACATAAGAACAGACTTTCAAAATACTTGCAAAGATATTTGTCAAAATACAACAAATTGTCGTGTCAGATCAATACTAGAACATGTGGTTCTAGATATGCAACAAGACTGATACTGGAACTCTGAAGTCTGAACTACAGTGACAGGTTAAGAGAACTGAACCTTCAAAGACTGGAAGAGAACAACTGTAAGAAACACGATTCAAGCGTACAAAACACTAAAAAGGAATAATGGGGTTGTTTATACAAAACTTCAAAACCAGATATAACAAAATCCTGATCAATTTTCCTTCACGGTGCACCAAATACTTGAGAACAAGAGGCAGTCCCAAGAGGTATCCTACCCTAACCACCAGCACTGTTAAGACAAGAAGCCAGACTATGAAATACAAGACGAGCCAATATGCATATTTTACTCCAGTATGGTAGTACTGCTTACTTGTGATTCTACCCAGTGTGGGAGGTACACACACTAATATAAAAAGTGGGTGGTACCTGTATATCATTGATCCACTACTTCTATTACACTTTTCCACTGTTTAACGGCAGGTGCCTCTCCCTCTAAAATAGTGAGAATGTAGTGGTGACAACAGCAACAATATTGATGATGACATTGACAACGTTGATATTGACGATGGCACTGATGATGATGATACTGACAATACTCTGATGATACTGATGATGATTTATCTAACTCCATTTTCAATTGGTTGTTACAAAAAATCTGAAGACAGCTTAAACTAAATATATTTTTAAAGTAACCTTTAAAAGTTGTTCCACAAACTTCCAGTTAGTTTGAGCCATGTGTGCAGGTGACATGTCTGCCAGCTTGGGTTGTAGCTTGGACTTGGCTTCGTGCATCACTCGATCGCGCTGATCCCCTGAGAGTCCGGTGTGCTCCAAGTGTCTTTCTTGTCTTTCACGTCTGCGCCAAGCATGACTGCTACGTTTCTTACTTCTGTAGATGAAAAAGTCGCAGCTGTACATACTCTACTGTAAAACTACGTATCAAGAACTTGACGCTGAGCACATCTGTAGCCAACTTACCTTAAATGATCAACAATATATTATCAAGTTTCTATGAATTAAATATGTGAAACGTCGTAGATAACATCTAGGCTAGGCTATAAGTTTTAAACAGGATAAAAAGCTCGACGTATGGACAGAGTGCAAAACAAAGTCCATAGGTATTTGTGTGCTCTATTATAGCTATTTTATAAACTTCAAAATTAGCTAATAAAAATTAATGAACACTTTTAATTAATAAACACAGACATCACATATACCAACAGTATTATAAAAGCATGAACTAAATATGGTGCCTCTTCATGAGAACAATTGAAAAAGACATCAACCTTCCATAGTAAAGTTATTCTGATCAACTTCATTCACACTTGGGTGAAAGGTGAAAGATTCATTTTAAACAAGGTAACCAGCAAAGTTTACAATCAAGCTTGCACTATATACTCACATCTTACACAGCAACTTACTTGTGAGGCTCTTTGTTCAATGCTATTCTGTCCAGGAGAGGGAAATGGCCTGGGTTGAATTGTGTGCATGATTCTGCCTGAGGGTCCATGGGCTGTGGAGCTGGAGCCCGGTAGTCTATGTGAGCCAGACGCTTCTCCAAAACCTGCTCCGTTTCTCTAATGGTAGTGCACGTCTCGTATGATGGTGTGCGCACTAAACTATCATCATACCGATCCCTGAAAAATATATATATACCACAGTTTACATTTGTGTAAGTCTCGTATGATGGTGTATGCACTAAAGCCTCATACACACCACAGATGAACAATGCTATGACAACTACACTACTAAATACCTACAGTATTAATATCCAAAGTGTTCCCTGGACCACACTCTGGGTGACATTGATGGCACATGTTCATACATTCACCCACTATCATATGTTCTGGGTGGTGGGTGGAATGTTGCTGTTGTTCTCAATTTTTAGTCTTTTCCATCACAATTAAAAGCTAATTCTTTAAGGGTTACTTCTGCAACCAAGATTTTATTTATATATTCATTATACATTCATTACAAAAAAATTGCACTTACCCATTCATTATACCATCCATACTACTGTATACAGCAACACAGGAAAAAAATAAATGAATAATTCCACCAGTCATCTGCAGCAGAACAATACTGCTTCATAAGACCACGTGCAGTATGTTCCTCATGAATTGTCATATACAGTACATGTAATACAGTACATATAACTATTGTACATATACAGTACAAATAGAAATGCATTTACTCCCTTCTTGCAAACCACTTCCAACCAGCCCTTTACATTTTTTTACGAAGACTTCTGAGAGCACTTAATAGTTTCATTAACTCTACACATCTTTCTCCAATGATTCTTTCGTTTATCAAAAGTTTTGATAAACATCATGTTACACCTTACAAACGTTATTTACATACCTTCTCTGAAAACTGACTCGATGCAAACATTGTATTCGACTCCGACACCCCCCCCCCCCTTCCTCCACAAACACACTATACCCATCAGTGACCAGTTTCTCACTTATCCATACATTTTTCCACTACATGATATTAAATAACAATAACAATAATTATGAGTTAGTAGTATTTTAAATCTACTGTCAATCCAATTGAAATAAGGGCGAGTATTTTAGTTAAATAAAGTATATTTTGTTGACCATTTATTCAAAATTATTCACAAATCTTGAAAACCATAAAATATAAATTTTGAAAAGCTCTTACCTGAGTAGCCTAATGCGTATATCAAATGTACGGAGATTGGTGTCATGCTTGCCCCAGTTGGATAGGATTTTATGATCTACTAATGTGGTGAACATTTGTGACTCAATGAAACGTGAAAGGAATGGTAAATGGACTTCTGGTTGGTCGGAGAGGAATGTTGCTTTGTCAAAGTTCTGCACTGACTCTCGACAGCTTAACCATTGCTCCATATCGGTTTCCTGCGGGGAAAAATTGTCACTATTTTAGTAATTTTGAAACACAAGAAGAATCGTATGGTGTATCGTCATACACTTTGTACCATACTGTATCTCTCATTTCATGAAGTTATTTTACTGTGTTGATTAGGAATTTGACATTTGAGTATTTTCTATATACTGTCTTATCTCTATTCCATGAAGTACACTGAGAATGCTCTGAGGCAGCCACAATAGCTATATAATGTTAAACAGCATCAATGAGAACAATAAAATATCTCTTGCCTATATGTTCTTGTGGGAAGGAAGGATTATTTCCTGGGACCCACCTCTTCACTGTTGGGTTTTTGGTGAACAATAATCTAATTTCCTACAATTCCGTCATATCTACAATACTTATAGCCATGGACTGAGCTGAACCTCTTCCTTCTGCTTATTTTACATGTTCATTCCTCATATACATACTACAAGAGTACTTTGTTGTATAACTAACTCACTTGTGTTTCATGTTTCTACCTGTGTCAACTAGCCCTATTCTCCATCTGGAATAGACTGTCCTTGTCAACTTTGTCTCCTAAAAATCTTGTATGTTGTGACCAAGTCTCCTTTGTCACAACATAATATAGGTATGAAATTAGAAGACACTGCTATTTGATAAAAGAACTCGTACTGTGAAAAACAAATTGGCATTTGTGAGAGAATTGGTGAAAGGTAGGCCAAGCTTTTTACCAAGATAAAAGATACCACTGAAATTCAAGCTGATATTCTAGGAAAATAGAAAATCATATGGCATTTTCAATATGCTGTACTGTATTGCAGAAACCATTAGCAAAAGAAATCCATGAACATGAACATAATGTCTTACCTGACAATTAGGTTGGATGACAAAATGATCATAAGCACAAAACATATGAACAAATCTATTTAAGAAAACTTCCCGAACAGCATTATTAAACTTGAGCTCTTCCATCATCTCACTGTCTCTCTCTTTTTTCATTTTATCAACATCATCCGAGTCATACACCCCTGTTGGAAAACTTTATTATTAACTTGCATTATATTTGCCTTTTTCATTATATGCATGTAAATGATCATGTTTCAGCAGTCAGTTGAGGGAGATATTCCCAGTCCCTGTGCCAGGCATATCTAGTAACACAGGCAATATTATAAATATTCTTAAAAATAAAACAAAAATTACCACTCTTCCTTTGTACCTGTATATCAAAATATGTACAAAGGGAAAAACGATTGTGAGTGTGGGTGGTTGTACAGTAGTTGGTTGGGTGGAAGGGTGTGCGTGTGTTTAGGGGTTGAGGTAAATAAGGATGGTGGTAGTATGATACTTTGTTATGGGTGTATTGGGTGCAAGTAGGGGGCATGACTCCTGTTCCAGCTTCTGCATCTACAAGGAATAAGGTTCAACTACAGGGCCCTGCTTTAGAGATTTTTTGCCTGGGGTATTTGTACCTCCTCCCCACCCTAGTGCTCTGTCATACTGGATTTGTAGTTATGAATCGAGGTAGCTTTCACAACCTCTGTAAACAGATGAAACCCATTTGCATCAGTATAAATTGAAAATTATTATTTCATTACATTTCTCTAGCTCATTTTTGTTTCCAATATCCACATGTGAACACTTATAATATTTTTCTGCAAATTGGAGTAGACTTTCCTTTATCCATTTTGTTAATTCCTCTCAGCATTTTACAAGTTGAAATCATATTAGAATCAAGGCTATATTCATTGACACACTCGTCAAGTGTCATTCAATTAAGTTTATTTTAACTGTCCTCAGTTCTCTTATCTTTGGTATTAAGCACGTAGCAAATCTCGGGGCTTCCTAAAAAAAAAAAAAAAAGTGTGCTTCACAAGGTTGATATATGCAGTGTACAATATTATGAATAATTCCCATGTTATTCTATTTAAATGCCGCTCTGGTTTTCCGAGTGATTCAGATTCTTCCTCTTATACTCCTTTGGCCTCCTTTTTCTAATCACAAATGTTATTGCTTATCACTTGTTAGGATTGAACTCTAACAGGCATTTGTCTCCACTGTCCTACAGCTAATTTAAGTCCACCTGCACAGCCATCTTCAATCCTTATACCATTCTCATAAATTTGGTATCATCTATAAAGATTGTCATGTAAAATCTTACAACCTCAGTCATGTCATTCATGTATGTATATCAGCAACAGTAGGAGTCTAAGAGCAAAGCCCTGAGGGACACCACTAACCACTGCCCTCCAACCTGGTATTTTCCAACACATGCACACACTTTCCCAACACACACACACCCACTTCCAAAATAAACACTCACTTCTGATACACACATCCACTCGCAAGTGAGCCCATACATATCACATGTCAATGTTAGCAGATGATGAAAACTTAATGTGGAGAGTGAGAATTGTAGGGTGCTACAAGAAGATGTTGACAAATTTTAAAAATGGGTAGATAAATGGCTGCTAGAATTCAATCCAAGTATGGTAAATCTTTTTGGAATATTCTGTTGATGAAAAACACCATTACAAGCTTATGAGCAGATTTTAAAAAAACAAAGCATAAATCACATGGATTTTTCTAAATTAGTAGCATACTCACCAGCTTTCTTGGCAATGGCAGTTATCTCTCTCAGATGTGGGGAAAAGTGAAATGGATCCAAATGATGACTTCTGACAGAACTCGGAGGACCTTGTAGCGGAGAAATGGAGGAAGATGTGGAGGGCGGGAGGGAAGTGATGGAAGAATGAGAACCACTTATGGAACCTTCTGTGCTTGATACACCCGAGTCTGAATCATGGGACCAGGAGTACTTTCGTCTCCTCCTGTATTTGTATTGACTGTGGTGTTCATTTAGGTTTCTGAAAAATTGCAAAATAAATAGGAATTATTTTATACAGTATATCTGTAAATGCTATTTAGTAAAGACAGTAGTGAAAAATGATCAGTGTAAATGCTCCAAGGACCTTTGTAAGCAGAGAGACAACAAATGTATATGAGTGAAGATTTATTCCAACTGCAGTGGCAGTTATCAGTATTATGTATTACGTATGCTTGTGGGAAGTTTCATATACTGTAGTTAGAATTTTCCACGAATAGAGATATGTTGAGAATTCATGAATTAGAACATGACAGTACAAGATGGGAATGGCCAGTGGAGGGTGAAGGAGTTACACAAGAGGAAGTACAAGAAAAAGAGGTGACCAGTATAAAACATTGACAGGTGAAGAGAGCACTGATGCAAGGTAGACCTGCCATGCAAGACATTGTTAATCTAAAATATTAGCATTTGTGTCTAATGAGAATTCTTTATGTAAATGATGAGTGATGCCATCAGCCTAAGTGAGTGGAATGAATGATAATATTATACAAAATGTATAACGGAAAACCTACAACATAAAAAAATTTTACATTAAAGGATATGAAAAGTGTGAGGACTAATAGTAAATTAAACATATAAAATTAGCTGTACAAATGCAGAAACTTTTTTCACCTAGACAACAATGAATCAATTTTAGCTCACTATTCATGTTTTCTCAAATCATTTTTTTTTTCAGATTTTAAGTAATAAAATATATAAGTTTTCACAAAGCTTCTTCATTATCAATTACTTGAAATAAGTGCTAATATCCACTTCACCTCACCTGTCTAATTTGCCAGTTGGCACTTCCCACTTTATAAGTAGCTGTGTTAATTCATGAACAAAGTCAGAACGGTGCGGGAACTGGGGAAGATCTTCCGGGACTTCTACTGTGCCTTCATCAACATCTACCAGACACAGATTAGCCTGAAAACAAAGTATATCAAGAATATTTGGTTCTTATTTGTATTTCAGGTTTTCCATTTCAGGAAGTGGCAAACATAATGTACAAAATGCAATATTAAAATGCACATTCACATTAGTATTCCTAGCCACCGTTTCATTTAACTATTTTTAAACTTATTCATCAAATTAATGTTATCTGTTAAGACATTCCTATTTTATTAGATGTTAATACTGTATTTTGAGTACTCAAACACTGGTTGATACCTGGTTCATACACAGGATATGGATATACTGTACCTATATATGGATACATATATAGAAAGTGTATATGGATATATATGAATATGGACTGGATATACCTGGATACACTGTTCCAAAAGATATTTTAGTTCCTTTGTCTAATGATGTAACATCTGCAAAACTACCCAAGCATGTCATTCTTTTAACACATTGCCCATAACTATAAGCCAAGTATTAGGCATACTTTACCAAATACTGTATTATATACACACACTGCCATCACTGATATATCATTAGAAGCAACTTTAATTGCAAAAGTGAAGTACAGTAAATACAATATCTGGCAAAAAAAATGCTGCTTGTTAGTACAGAATTGGCTTTATAAAATATACAAATACAGAAGTGCACCATAACCATTGGAATTCATTACCCTGCACATTTTAAATAAATTATTATTTATTATTATTATTATTATTATTATTATTATTATTATTACTTGGGATATCAAATGTACCCTGTACTTGCCAATAGGACACATGACTTATTAGATAATGTTTGTCCGTGTAACATAATGATTTTTATCGTCATCTAGCCATATCAACTTACTTCATTTGGGATTTGTATGGTATCTCTGGAGTCATGAGAGCACTGCAGACCCATAATGAAAGGCACAGGGGCATCGAGGAAGTGGTGGAGAGACGCAGGTAATATTGGCACATACACATGTTGCCACACAAATGGAAATACTAGTGTACCTATGCTCTCTGCAACCAGCATAAGTTTATTGTAATCTGCAAGACAAAATGGGAGTCAAAAATTAACTGGATTTGCATGGCTCATACAAATAGAAAAAAAAAGTAAATTACTCTGATTCAATCCATATAATAAAATAATACTATATTTAAGCTTACTATAATTAAAAGTCATACATTTATTAACACTAACAACATTTGCTATAACAGCAAAATATTAATTACACAAATCTTATTGTTTAATGTCTAGAAACACACACTTTTGCCTTAGATTTTTTTATTATGGTCTTCAATATTTGTAATCTGATCTTGATTGAATGGAACACAAATAGAAAAGAACAATGTAAACACCAGATTGAGAGAATATATATATTTTTCAAGTTAAGACCCTCCAGATGTACTCTCCAGCCTAGATCCTTATAGTCCAATATGGACATCACACACTCATTAGCTCTAGTTGACCTATCACTCCATCATGGTAAGAAACTTTGAAAATGGTCTCGTCTGATT
The DNA here is from genome assembly GCF_040958095.1 of Procambarus clarkii. Classification (NCBI taxonomy): domain Eukaryota; kingdom Metazoa; phylum Arthropoda; class Malacostraca; order Decapoda; family Cambaridae; genus Procambarus; species Procambarus clarkii. Next base: position 42,368,662 of record NC_091183.1, on the reverse strand, counting down.
ATCACACTGTAGTGGTTAGAAACTAGCTGCTACACTAACTGCCACTAGTTATCAGTACAGGTAATAACAGGGTTGGTGAGCATACATACCTGCAGAGGATTCTGGGAGTTCTTCTACTCCCCGAGCCCGGCCTGAAGCCAGGCTCAACTTGTGTTAACTTGGTCCAACAGGCTGCTGCTGGTGCAGCCTGCAGGCCCACAACCTCACTTACCACCTAGTAGTCCATCCTTGAGATGTTTGTCCCTGTAATTACCCAAGTGTAGTAATTACAGGATGAGAGCTACGCTCGTGGTGTCCCGTCTACCCAGCACTCTTTGTTATATAACGCTTTGAAGCTAATGACTGTTTTGGCCTCCACCCACCTTCTCAATTGACTTGTTTCAACTGTCTACCACTCTGTTTGCGAAAGTGAATTTTCTTATATTTCTTTGGCATCTTTGTTTAGTTAGTTTAAATCTATGACCTCTTGTTCTTGAAGTTCCAGGTCTCAGGAAATCTTCTGGAAAGCTTCAGATGTATAGCAAAACAATATCCTGGATTATACCTAGTGAATACCAGGAGAGGATTCTGAGAGTTGTTCCACTCCTCAAACCCAAACTGGAGCCAGGCTTGTTTTGAAATAACTTGGTTGAAAAGACTATTGCCAAGAGAGGCCCACAGGCCCATCTATCCAATACAACCCGGTTGGGCTGGCACTCCCTGCAGTAACTTGTCTAATTGTTTCTTGAACATGTCCACTTTCATTTCAGCAATATTTCTTGTATCTGTTGGAAAGGATATTAAATGCCTGTAGTCCTCTGACACTCATACAGTGTCCTCCAATTGTGCCTATGACACTTCTAATCTTCACTGGGTCTATTCTGCACTTCCCACCATATCTCATTCCAGCAAGTTGATATTTTGTTGTGCATATTTGGTACCTGGTCCTCTAGTAGCTTTCCTATTTTTGCTGGTTGCAAACCAGCAACCAGTAGCTGCTGGTTTGCTGTAAAACTCGGGTGGTTCACAAATATCCAACCAAATGAGGGCTATATATACCCTACTTCCTACTTCACTCACACTATGATGGTGATCCAGACCCTAGAATGGGTAGACTTAAATACTCTCTGGCTCTTACAATTAATGGGCAACTTTGCCCATGCTGAGGAACTAGTGCATTAAACAAAATGTAATTGAAAGAAAATATTGACAACTTACCACTAGAGACGAGAATGACCTGGTTTTCCAACAACACGCATGTAAGTAGCTGAACAATACTTTCCACTCCGAGGCATGAGCAGAACTCCCGCAAAGAATACTGAAAAAATAAACAAATAAAATTTAAGATGGCACCCAGTATATATTGTACTTACAATTTAGTAATCAATGCTTCTTTTAATTTTACTTCTAATGACACAATATGACCTAAGGCATATATTGTACTGTATTTAATAAATAATTAGCATTTTGGAATTGATATTGCTATACCCAGTTCATTACTGTTGTAGTTTGATGATATTAATGTCTTGTTACATGAACTTTACAGTGGTTTTCATAAATTAGACAAAGTGAAATCATTATTACTACTATCCCATTTCCCATTCCATGGAGTGAAAAGTCATCAGCCTGGAAGAAATAGAACAGCAAATAGGAAAGGATGCACAGTATAAAGATATAAAAAAAAGATGCCCACACCGGACCAACCGGGCTCTGGTGGGTATGTGGGCCTGCGGGCCGCTCCAAGCAACAGCCTGTTGGACCAAGCGCACTCAAGTCAAGCCTGGCCTCGGGCCGGGCTTGGGGAGTAGAAGAACTCCCAGAACCCCATCAAGGTACAAGGTACCATTTACCATATAACCTATACAACACATTGCAGCATCATATTGCAAGTACATGCAGCACATTGCAAGGTAAGGCATCACATAGAACCAGCACAGTCACACTCCAGTAAGAACCTTCAGCAGCACTCTCACTACTTACTTCATACACTTGTGTGTGAAGTGCTTCCAAATTTATAAATTAATAAATGTCAAACATTCATTCTTAACTAACTATATCCTTATTACTAACCATTTTGTGTGTATTATTAATACTCAAGCCCTTCTTCCGTGCACCCGTGCACATATGCACGTTTGCATGCACACACCTGGATAGTAAAGTATAGCAAAGAAAGTAAACACACCTCAAACAAGGGAAGTTCATGGCTAGTGGGACGGTGACAAATGTGTGTCTTTCCTACACAGGAGAATGCCACACAGCGGCCAGGAGGGGGTGCTGGTACTTCATACAATAAATTGTAGACATGTGACTCTAGGCTCACACCACTACTCTCACACTGAATGAAGAACCTGAAAAGAGAGAGAGAGATAATGCAAGTATAAATAAGAATAGTACATATACAATACAGAAAGTGTTACTAACTATTCAATATAATTCCAAGGAGTGAGGGGAGGTTTAGCAGGGCTATGTTCATAATAGCTATTTGTTTTCAAAACTAAATACAGTAATTAAATTAAATTTTTAATAATCTTAAACATTTAAAAGCATGTGGAGAACTGTATTTTACTAATCTTACATGCACAAGTAACGATAATTACTGTACTGATAACATATTTTGCCTATTACTATATTAAATCTTTTGATAGGATTCAGAAAGGAAAGCCATATTAATACAGTACAGTGTATAGCTTCTAATGTAGCTAACTTAGAAACACACTTGCACCGCAAGAGGCAAACTACATTCACTTTATCAACATATCAACAATGGAAAATTGGAGATAGATATTAAATGAATAGAATAAAGATACCATTATATATAAAAATTCTATTGCCCATTTTTGAGTGGCATATCAAACACTCAACAAAGTGCAATTAAAACCTATAAATTGTCATATACGTTTTATATATCACCTGTAAAGTCCTTTGAGAAATTTTCTTCCAGCATAAACATATGGGTGTTGGCCAACAAGGGCAATACATTTGGTGACATACAACTGATCTTTGGTTATATCATAGAAGTGAAGAGCTGCTGGAGATTTGGGGGCAGAGAGGCGGAACTGGCGTGGGAGGGAGCGGGTATCCCGACTGTTTGGCGTTGCTCCAGATGAAGCCTTGGCATGACTACTGGACATTTCCGTCAAATACACAGACTGTTGACATTAAGAAGAGAATAAGTCACAACATTATGGCTGAAAACAAATAATCCAACCCACACAGATGAAATGAAACAAAAGACATGACATTCCAATCCAAACTGAAGCCTTATCAAATCAAAACTGATAAGGCAAGAGAGGTGGTGGGATGAGAGGAAATGAAATACTGTATATGTGGAAAAAGTAGAGCATGAAAACCAAGCTAAAGGTTTTTGAGATGAAACCTTATGAGATGAAAGAAAATTTGAAAAAAAAGCAAGCAAAGACGGGAAGGAGAGTAAATGCTTAAAGTATATAAGAGGAGGAAAAATAAAAGAGAACCAAATTAAAGACACTGTACAAAGAGATAGGAATAGAAGAGAGCAGAGGCAGATGACCAGTATCTTAGAAGAGTGGGACAATATATGAAAGAAAGAGTGAGAGAGAGGGTTATCTTGAGGTTATCTTGAGATGATTTCGGGGCTTTTAGTGTCCCCGTGGCCCGGTCCTCGACCAGGCCTCCACCCCCAGGAAGCAGCCCGTGACAGCTGACTAACACCCAGGTACCTATTTTACTGCTAGGTAACAGGGGCATAGGGTGAAAGAAACTGCCCATTATTTCTCGCCGGCGCCTGGGATCGAACCCAGGACCACAGGATCACAAGTCCAGCGTGCTGTCCGCTCGGCCGACCGGCTCCCGACAGGGTTAAGAGGGTTTATAAAAATAAAAGGCTTGTATGTTGATAAAGCCTCCTGGAGAAATATCTTAAGTGGCATTGAGAAGATAGATATATACAGTATTAATCTTATCATTTCCTATGTTAACATATGCAACACAGTAGCTCACACGTCATTACCATACATACCAACATGGACAATATTTGTATTTTTAAATTGAAAGAATTGTGTTAAAAGTTAAAACCAATAGTATGAAGAAAACAAAAACTCACCTGGAGAGTGTGCATGGCAGTACATATTTGCTGAGAATTAACTTCTTCATAGAAGACATAGGCAAACCCATGCGCACGAGACCCATCTTCTTTAGTCACAAGAAAGGGATGAAAACGAGGCTCCAGGACATGCTTCTGAGTGCGGAACTGGAGTCCCCGTGGCAGGCACAACTGTGGACAAATTATTGTTGTTATAGATTCAGCTACTGGGAACAAAAAGTTCCAAGTAGCACGGGCTATGGTGAGCCCGTATTGGACTTACCTGGCACAGGAACGGGGCTGTGTGTGTGGACAAAGATTGACTGATGAAGATTAAGCCACCCAAAAGGTGGCACGGGCATGAACACCAGTTTTAACATCCCTCCATTCCCTTCGCCGGAAGCAAACTGAATATGTATAGTAATCATAAGAATTCAAGAACTCTTGTATATATAAAAAAATAAAAAAAGCATTCAAATGATGCATTATTTGACTTTGTTTATTCAGTGGCGAGACTTCTTTGGCCCATATTATGAGTCATATTGCCTTGAGGCTATTCCCCTCCATCCAAGACACCCCCCTATTCCCACCACCCGAGGCACCCCTCCCCCTTCCCTCCATCAGCCATCCCCCGCCTCCATTACCAGAGTTGATTATACAGCATCAGACAAAGACTTTACAAAGAGTGGATTCGCCGAATTATAGTTTACGTGAGACTGTCTTAAAAATACAGCAGTAACAATAACAACAGTGATTGTACGGTGCGTGTTGGGGTGTGTTTATTGACGGAGCTGAGCTGACAAGCTCTTCAGGTCTCTTGTACTTACCTAGTTACCTAGTTGTGCTTGCGGGGGTTGAGCTCTGGCTCTTTGGTCCCGCGTCTCAACGGTCAATCAATTAATGTACAGGTTCCTGAGCCTACTGGGCTTTATCATATCTACACTTGAAGCTGTGTATGGAGTCAGCCTCCACCACATCACTTCCTAATGCATTCCATTTGTCTACTACTCTTGACACTGAAAAAATTCTTTCTGACGTCTTGCCTGGTTGCTACGAGGCTTCTGGTGGTGTCCATACAAGAGACTCTGCACTCTTTATCCTGTGCAATGTGCAAGTTACTTGTAATTGCTATTATGAGGTTCTTACTGCCGATCTTGCGGGAGAATTTTTCAAGAGCAGTCTTTGAATACAAAAAAAATTCTTGTGTGGCCTTCTCAACTTGCTTTCAGTCATCTTCGTGAGCTCTCCAAACACGACCATGAACATTATTACCTATCGTTGTGTAGTGTTCACTATCTTCGGTCATTCATCGTGTCACTTTCATATATGATTACATAACAAATTTCCTGAGCTGATCAGGAATTTTCACAAGGTAACATTCATTAATTATCCATCCATCATTTCCATGATCTTTCAGACACTTTCAAAACCCTCTTGGTCACTTTCCCCTACGCTCCGGTCACATTTTCACAAGCCCCTCGCCATGACGTCACTCTCCAGGAGGTCCCCCAAGAGACATGGAGAATGTTCCCAGGACGCAGGAAATGTCCACTTTAGTGGAGACAATTGTCCCACTGCCTCTGAATGCCTCCTCAGTCACGGTAACACACTCTGGAAGACCCGACCACTTGCTCAATTCCTAAGACCAGTTGCCAGTTATATTCCCATTAGTTCACACTACTTGTGACATCTCAAACTCATTTCCTTGGTCGTCATTCCAAATCTCTTGTCACTCCCAGGGTCACTAGATTACCCAGTCACTCCCAAAGTCACTAGATTACCCAGTCACTCCCAGGGTCACTGGATTACCCAGTCACTCCCAGGGTCACCAGATTCCCCCGTCACTCCCAGGGTCACTGGATTACCCAGTCACTCCCAGGGTCACTGGATTACCCAGTCACTCCCAGGGTCACTGGATTACCCAGTCACTCCCAGAGTCACTAGATCCCCCCCCCCCAGTCACTCCCAGGGTCACCAGATTCCCTCCAGTCACTCCCAGGGTCACCAGATCCCCCCAGTCACTCCCAGGATCACCAGATCCCCCCAGTCACTCCCAGGGTCACCAGATTCCCCCCAGTCACTCCCAGGGTCACCAGATCCCCCCCAGTCACTCCCAGGGTCACCACTCGCCATACTAGAGTAAATATCGAAAGAGGTCTGGTTTACACTGAAAGCAATGTTTGCATTAAACAGTTTGCGGATAACAGACCTATAATGCTGAACTTCCCGGCGGTAAACCCACACTGAAGCAAGAATTTCCCGGCGATAAACCAGTATTGAAGTACGAGTTCTCCAGCGGTAAACCCGTCCTGAAGTCTTCCGCCAATAAACCAGATCTGAAGCCAGTGTTTCCCGCCAATAAACCAGATCTGAAGCCAGTGTTTCCCGCCAATAAACCAGATCTGAAGCCAGTGTTTCCCGCCAATAAACCAGATCTAAAGCTAGTGTTTCCCGCCAATAAACCCGACCTGAAACGTGTTTCCCCGGCGGGAACCCGCACAGAGGCAAGAGTTTTCCGGCAGCAAACCCGTACTGAAGCAAAAACTTTCCGGCTGTAAACCCGTAGTGAAGGAAGGGGGGAATTAACGAGGTGCTGAAAGTGAGAAGCAGCAGCGAGTGAACGCGGCGTGCGCGCTTGGCTCCACACTCCACAGCCTCCGTCACCGTTCCCAAGTGCGCTCCCTTCCCAAACGGCGTTTCTATGCCCTAAATAAATTCTTAAAACAACACAAATAAATTGGCAATGTCCTTCGGAAGACCATGTCGTCTTTATTCAACTGCATGTATATGTATGCAAATACATATATAATGATGGAAGTGAACTAGCTAGGCTGAAGCCACTGCCGCTGCCATGGTTCGGAAGCGAGACCTTCACGGTGAGGGGAACGGTTCCAATTGAAACTTCCACATGAAGGACTAAATCAGCAGCGTCAGGACACAACTCCAGGGCACACAAAGCCTCAGGTACACGATATCCTACCTGGCTACCGACTATGTTACAACCACTAATGACCATTTGGTCAACATTTGCCAAACATTGCGAATACTGTAAATCAAAGTGCTTGAAGTAATTGGTGTGGGTTGCATGATAAGCGAATTAAAATTATATGCAGTTGGTTTATCATAAATGTAAATTGCTTAGTGTTGTGGTCCAATTATTTAATCTATTATGCTAAAAAAAATACTGTCGGAATACACGTTAAACTATGCAAATAGCATATTAAGGGTGCAACTTACCTTGGGTTCGTTTCGAGGATCAATGTTCCCGCGACCCGGTCTCTGACCAGGTCTACTAGAGGGTGGCCTGATCAACCAGGCTTTTAGAAGCCGCTGCTCGCTACAAGAGGTATGGATCACATCTGGTGGATCAGTTATCCTTTGGAGGAGTTTATCAAGTTCTCGTTTGAACACCGTGAAAGGTCGGCTAGATATGTCCTTGATGTTTAGCGGGAGAATGTTGAAGAGATCTGGACCTTGATGTTGACTGAGTTCTCTCTCAGCGTACCCATTGCACATTAAGATTTTGTAGGCTACTGGTACTGTGAGGCCTTCAGGAATATTTTCCAAAGGAAAACAAAGGTAAAGAAATATTAAATTTATTTTGAGAAAGCTATTCCCTTGTGTAGATTTAGACCAGTCTCTAATACTTCTCACGTGTAAATTAATACAGTATCTCGAAGAGAGATTACAAAAAATTATCTAAATAAATTTTGTGGTTCAGTGCCAGAGCCCATTATGTGCCTCTAACCTTTTCTTTACACAATCACTCACAGGAGAGGCTGGAGAGGATACTCCAGCTTCGACAACCAGAGCGTAACTCAATAGTCATCTGAGACTGACGGATGCCTACGCTACTCACAAGATAGGTACGGAGTCCACTACCACCCATATCATTGGCATGAGACCCACTACCACCCGCAGGATGATTATAGAGTCCACTATCTCCCACCCATCCTGTGGGAGTTGGTGGACCCTCAATATTTATAATAGTTGGTGTATAATAAATTAAATCTAAATCATTAAAAAAAATTATTCGTTTTAATTAGTTTTATAGTATGACATTCTCAATTTTTCGACACGAGTGTGGCGGGACGGTGGGTAAATGAGTTTTGTTTAATTTAGTAGTAATTAGCCTGCATCAGTATTTTGTCTGGCTCAAATAGGCTGTTTTTTGTCGGGCCGATGTTTAGTGATTTATAATGCGTTAATGTTTAAAGGCGCTGAACAACGTACTATAACCGGTTTTGTTCAAGTACAATCATCATCATAGGCTATGATGAATGATACACTAGTCCTTGTACCTATTCCCCGCTGGAGACGAGCACAGTGGTCTGCGTTCTCGGCTCATAACCAAGGTACCCGGGTTCAATCCCGGCTGTGTAGGTTTTCTTTCTCCTGACGCTCCTCTTCACCTTCCATTCAAAAAGTTTCCAGGAGTTAGTCAACTGTTGTGGGAGGAAGTGCAGTGCAGTTGAAAAGCAGAAGTGCAACAGGTACGCTGAGAGATTTCCATCAACATCAAGGCCCAAGACTTTTCAACACTCCTTCTAAACATAAGGGACACATCCACAAGGGCCGTGACGAGGGTTCGAACCTACGTCCGAGAGCATCCCAGACGCTGCCTTAATCGACTGCGCTACGACATAGTAAAACAATTGCAACCAGAAGTTCTAGTGCTTAAGTTACGCAATTCCCCCATGCACTCGAGATTTCTGCGTGTAATAAGGGACACAACTAGCCGATCTCTCACGGTAATCAAAAGGGAACTCGATAAGATAAAAATCTCTAATGGGTACTTGATCAACCGGGCTTTGGTTCACACGACAGACTACATGCAGCAGTGTCTAACGCGGGACCTCACTGAGCTTTAGCACAAGGCTTTCTGTCCCCGAGAACGAGAATTATAAATCTAACAATCCCATCTTAATTGTATTTTTTGTTGTTGACAAGCGCAGTACGCCAAATGGCCGGCAGATGGTGCGTCTGTCTCGCCACGGTATACCAGGTGGAATTTCCACCTGGTATACCGTGGCGATAGTAACCTCCAGAACCGAGGCCACTGACCTTGTGGACTCCGCCGGCGGAGAGCTTGTTATCCCCGACACGCGAGTGACCCACCCACCTACAAGCCGTCACTTGAGGAACTGGGCCACAGATATAGGTCACTAACACCGCCGAACGCAAACATCGATCCCGCCTCCCGTGACTGGCCAAGCGAGGGGTGTACAACACGCTACCCCCCAGTGCCACTCGTTGCTGGGGGGGCCACTCGTTGCTGGGGGGCCACTCAAAGGCCACACCAGGTAACTGGACAGCAGAGGAGTAAGTGAGGAGAAGAGGGTGCACGGGGAGAAGAGGATAAACAGGGAATACAGTTGAATATCTGGAGTGATTAATGGGAGTACTACTCGCCAAGACCGCTTGCTGCACCAGACCGCTGCTTGGATTTATTGATGCAGATTAGGCCGCCCAAGAAGTGGCACGGGCATGAATAGCCCATAATGTTGCTAGGCCCGCAGGCCCACAATACCCACATATACAATGAAACCCGGTTAATCCGGCAGTTTTTGCAGTAACTTGTCTATTTTTATTGAACACGTCCACTTTTGTACGGGCACCGTTTCTTGTACTTCTAGGAAGGATATTGATCGCCGTAGATCTCTGATGTTCATACAGGGTTCTCTGTGTTTCAGTCACTTGGGCCCCGAGAAGACTCGAACCCTTGACCCAATGAGCATTTATTCTGATTGTGCCAATAAACACCTCTTCACTGGGTCTATTCTGCATTTCCTCCCATCTCGTTCGCGCCAATGTGTTGATGTGTGATAACTCTCTCGTCTCCTTTCTAGAGTACATTTTGAGAGCTTTGAAACTGCCCGAATAATTTAGGTTTATAACTGTGTTTATGTGTCGTATATGTTCTCTATATCTCTATCTCTATGCGCAGTCTCCGTGGTGTAGTGGTAAGACACTCGCCTGGCGTTCCGCGAGCGCTATGTCATGGGTTCGTATCCTGGCCGGGGAGGATTTACTGGGCGCAATTCCTTAACTGTAGCCTCTGTTTAACGCAACAGTAAAATGTGTACTTGGATGAAAAAACGATTCTTCGCGGCGGGGATCGTATTCCAGGGACCATAGGATTAAGGACTTGCCCGAAACGCTACGCGTACTAGTGGCTGTACAAGAATGTAACAACTCTTGTATATATCTCAAAAAAAAAAAAAAAAAAAAAAATATTACCTCCATTTCAGAACTATCCCCTGCTCTGAAGGTTAAGTACCCTTCAGAGTACTGCTCGGTACTCTGAAGCGAGTACCGAGCAGTACTCAAGGCGAGAAAGCACAAGTGATTTGAATAGTATCAGCATTAGAGTGGCATCCCTGGATTTGAAGGGTCTCATAATTCATCTTATTATTGTTCTGGCTGATGCTATATTTGTTTGGGTATACGATTAAGGTCATGTGACATTATTCTCAGATCCTTTACACGTTTACCTTCCATGATGAGATCTGATGGCATCTTGTAATTTATATTTCATTTAAGTAATTCATTTTTTCATGCCTAAATATCTGGAATTTATCACGGTTAAATATTTGTATTTTATGTTGTCCAATCGAAGATTTTATTGAGATCAGCTTCCTGTTTGACAGGAAATTTAATATCCATCGCCTTACTTTACCTGTTATTAATAATAATTAATTGAGCTATCACTCCACGGTCACATTTATCAAATTTCACTGCAAAGTATAAAACGTCTACATTTTTTTTTTCTTCTAATACTTCCATGAGTTTGTCATAGGTGGTTGAGTATCTGTGGAAGGCAGGATCTTTCCCCTTTAAATCCTCGGTGACCTGGGTTGACCACCACTAAGCTATTATCCTCAGTGTCCAACTACAACGGTCTTCTTATGTTTATACAGCCACATGCGGAAAGAACGAAGGTGTATGCGGTGTATGATGAACGATGCGACTAACGAACGCACGTGGAGAAATGCCCGACAGACCACTGGAACATCATCTAACACAGTGCACAGTTACAAACCCATTAAGATTTCAACTTAGATTCAACAGAGCAGAAGTAGTTGTTAAACACATATGGCAAAATCTTACTGAAACGACCATACGAGTAATAAATACTCATACTCCGCCCAAGTAAAACAGAAACAAGCAACACTTAGTGGGCCAGCCAGAGGCTTAGGGCCCGCGCAGGAATATCCCTGGAAAAAAAAACTACGCACTTACTATATCTGGGCTTGTGAAGCCCCACTGGAAGTTGATATCTAGAGTGCGAGGCATCCAAGTGATTGCCTAATCTAACCCGCCGTTTCAAACTTGTATGGGTGCACGGCTAGAGATGCTAGACTGCAGAAGTGCTCTCCCTTTACCCTGAAGCCCGAGTGATAAGGGACGTCTTCTCTCGAGTCCTACTCGTAATACTGGACGTAAATGATAACACCTCACATGTCGGCTCTTACCATCTCTATAGCTTCTTCTTGAGAGGTTATCTTGAGATGATTTCGGGGCTTTTAGTGTCCCCGCGGCCCGGTCCTCGACCAGGCCTCCACCCCCAGGAAGCAGCCAGTGACAGCTGACTAACACCCAGGTACCTATTTTACTGCTAGGTAACAGGGGCATAGGGTGAAAGAAACTCTGCCCATTGTTTCTCGCCGGCGCCCGGGATCGAACCCAGGACCACAGGATCACAAGTCCAGTGTGCTATCCGCTCGGCCGACCGGCTCGACCAGCTTATGTACAAGAATGTTACAAGTCAATGTGTTTACATAAAAGATTTTTGGGATTCCTGAGCACCGGTGCCTTCCATTAATTACTACAATGGTAGTTAAGGTCCGGATGGATGTAAATAGAATTACTCTCATATGTACCAATAGACCTTCTGCAGTTTATATTTATTTCCTTGTGGTCTAATGCAAAAGTGAATCATTAACAGTGTTCAAAATTTTAAGACGTTCACACGTCTCTCTGACTGTTAGCTTTGTCTCGATACATTTTGAACGTAATATCTACCCCAAACATGTACAGTCAAATTTATTCAATAAACTCTTAATAATTATCAAGGATATATCGGTGATTCGTTCTCTCCTTAATAAACTGTTACGTGCTAGCAACACCGGTTATATTTGATGTCGAAAACTGTTGTAATCAAATCCCTTCTCAAGGTTAAGTTTGATTGCACGCCCTATGTGCAACACAGCACGCCCTATGTGCAACACAGCACGCCCTATGTGCAACACAGCACGCCCTATGTGCAACACAGCACGCCCTATGTGCAACACAGCACGCCCTATGTGCAACACAGCACGCCCTATGTGCAACACAGCACGTCCTATGTGCAACACAGCACGCCCTATGTGCAACACAGCACGTCCTATGTGCAACACAGCACACCCTATGTGCAACACAGCACGCCCTATGTGCAACACAGCACGCCCTATGTGCAACACAGCACGCCCTATGTGCAACACAGCACGTCCTATGTGCAACACAGCACGTCCTATGTGCAACACAGCACGTCCTATGTGCAACACAGCACACCCTATGTGCAACACAGCACGCCCTATGTGCAACACAGCACACCCTATGTGCAACACAGCACACCCTATGTGCAACACAGCACACCCTATGTGCAACACAGCACAGTATCCTGCCTGGTGGCTGACTACTCTCACTGAAGGACTGCACCTCCGAGTCTGGGGACAAATTTTCTCCCGTTTCTACCCATTATTTAGGTAAATCAATCTATATAGCACTGGGAAGGGGTTAGGATAAGAATCAGGTTATCCTGACCCATTCCCAGTGCTATATAGTCGTAATGGCTTGGCCCTTTCCCATGAGAATTCCCTTCCCTCTCCCCCACACACACTCACCCCCGAACCCTCCCACACCCCCCCCCTCCCCCCACACATACTTAACATAGCCCTCAACATAACCTTCACCTTCACATGGCGAGAAGAGCGAGACCTGAGCACATGTGGTAGTGAGGGGAATCAAGCGTCAGGTTAAAGCAGACAGAACCACAGTCAAGCTGGATCTTTGCCGCTCTATCCTCACCGGATCTATTCACTCCTGTATATTCACACACGAGAGAGTCATAAGCTAAAATTCAAAAGCTTCAACTTCCCCCACCCCACACACCTGCCACAGACCAATATTATTTATTAGGCCTAGTCGGAGTTACACACACACACACACACCTGTACACCTGTTGATTGACAGTTGAGAGGCGGGACCAAAGAGCCAGAGCTCAACCCCCGCAAGCACAACTAGGTGAGTACAACTAGGTGAGTACACACACACACACACACACACACACACACACACACACACACACACACACACACACACACACACACACACACACACACACACAGTTGATTGACGGTTGAGGCGGGACCAAAGAGCCAGAGCTCAACCCCCACAAGCACAACTAGGCGAGTAAAACTAGGTGAGCACACACACACACACACACATTTTTCTACTACTTAGCGTGAGAGTAGTAGAAAAATGGAATGCACTTGGGGAACAGGTTGTGGAAGCAAATACTATTCATACTTTTAAAACTAGGTATGATAGGGAAATGGGACAGGAGTCATTGCTGTAAACAACCGATAGCTAGAAAGGCGGGATCCAAGAGTCAATGCTCGATCCTGCAAGCACATATAGGTGAGTACATATAGGTGAGTACACACACACACACCTCACCCTGATGGATTTTATTGTATAGCCAGTTTAGGCTAACGGCGCCTAACACCCTGGCCAACCAGATCCCCAACAAAGAGGCCTAGTCAGAGACCGGACCACGGAGATATTAATCCCCGGAACCAACACAGACTAGACCCCAGATAGACGGCCATGTAATGTGCCCCCCCCCCCCCATCATGGAATCTCTCCATAACTCTCTCTAAATGTTATTGGTCGAGAAAGCGTGTCGGGTGTGTTGACAGTCCCTGCACGCTGCTCCAGGCTCTCACCTTCCACTCTACAATGGTCTCCCCCGTCACCGGTGAACTGGAGAGGGGAGGGGGGGAGGGAAGGACAAAAGGAGGGGGGGGGTGACGGGGGAAGGAAGAAAAGGTGCGGGAATGTGAGGAAAGAGGGTTGGGATTACGGGCTATTCATGCCCGTGCCACTTCTTGGGTGGCTTAATCTTCATCAATCATCAGGGGAGGGAAAGAGGAGGGGGGAGGGGGAAAGAGGAGGGGGGAGGGGGAAAGAGGAGGGGGGAGGGGGAAAGAGGAGGGGGGAGGGGGAAAGAGGAGGGGGGAGGGGGAAAGAGGGGGGGGGAGGGGGAAAGAGGAGGGGGGGGGGAAATAGTAGGGATTAAAGAGGGGGGAACCCACGATTGTGTATATGTAGAGAACAGCCGGAATTGCTACATAACCCTGAGGACACAATATAATGAACCGCTATATTTAGCGATGGCAGGCTTATAAAATTTACCTGTTGTCTTTATAATTAGTGTGAATTAACCCACCAATTAAAAAGCAGACACTATAACAAAATTTGTGTAATTGTCAAGTGTAAAGAGACTTGCCCAAAATCCCGGAGTGTGATGTGCTTGACATCACCAAAATGTATCAGAGACGCGGGCACATCATATCACTAGCTGTTGACCAGACCACACACTAGAAAGTGAAGGGACGACGACGTTTCGGTCCGTCCTGGACCATTCTCAAGTCGATTGTGAGAATGGTCCACAATCGACTTGAGAATGGTCCAGGACGGACCAAAACGTCGTCATCCCTTCACTTTCTAGTGTGTGGTTTGGTCAACATACTTCAGCCACGTTATTGTGACTCCTCGCCTGCATATCACTAGTTGTTATTGATACTCCTTAATTTAGCTCTAACAGCATTACCAGTTTAAATATGTTGATTTAATATATGGTGATTGTTTACTTGCAATAGTGTCATTATTTGTGTTGCAGTGATAAGTTGAATGATGAACTTACACACATAAATCACAATAGCGTGATGCATCTAATGAACAAATCCACAAAGGCCGTGACCAGGTTTCGAACCTACGTCCGAGAGGATTCCAGATTAAGGCAGCATCTGGGATCCTCTCAGACGTAGGTTCGAACCAGGTGGGATCTACCTCCCTCAACCTGGAGAGTGGGAAGAAGGAGGACGGTACTTACCATCTGGACAGCATGGTGGTCGAAGGGCATGGAGGTAGGGGCATGGTCTGGGTAGTGGCCCAGTACCCTGGCCTTGTAGCTCCTCTCCAGCGGCGGCACCACCACCGCCTCCCCTGCAACAATAACAATATAATCCATTATGCATCTTTATTTATACAACAAAATGTATAATGTTCTCTAGCCTAAAGTCGGGCTCGTAGAGTAGAAAACTCTTGAAACTGAGCATAGGCAAATCCTTAAAAAGAAATCATATTACAGCATAATAGTAATAATGCACGCTAACAACACCTTAATAATTTCATAATAAAGTTATTTCCTGCCAATACAACAGCACATAAGTATACTATAATGGATAGCCTAGGGGATAGAAACAGACTAAGCTGCTCTATCCCTTCGAGATGTATTTTCTTGTCTCAATAAACATACTTGAATGCAGAGACGGCACCGCTCCTGTGCCAGGTAAGTTACGGGCTCACCATAGCCCGTGCTACTTGGAACTTGTTCCGAGTAGCTGAATCTATAACAACGTACTTGAATGGATGGCCTTAATAACACCGACAAGAGTACCCCCCATGTAGTGACACCGGCTTAACGCTATCTCCATAATTACCTCACCTTACACGACGTGAATATAATCCACCAGTCTTGGGTTGCAGTATAACTTACCTGTTGCTACAGTCACGCCGGCTTCACCGGACACGTGGTGTGTAGCGTGATCATAGTCTTGGCTGGGGTCTAATTCACTGTGTCGGGGGACAGGAAGCCACAGTGTTTTCATATACGTTTTGACCTGCTGCTAAGAGCCGAGCTCTCAGCAACAGGGCGGCTGCCCAGGCTGGGAGCCGAGCTCTCAGCAACAGGGCGGCTGCCCAGCCTATCTCAGATACCAACTCGCAAGATAAAAAAATACCATCAATTGATGACCTCTCTGGCACCTCCACTCCTCTCTTTAATGGCTTATGGATTTCTTCTTTACGAGCCCAGCAGCGAGAGAGGAAATGAAAGTTGAAAGTGAAGACTAAAAATATACAACTCTTCTAAACTTCGTCGTTCCCACCTAGCTACCCCGTCAACATTGGTTGAATAGTTGATGTTCTATTTGTGTTCCTTCAACTGGCCAGATATTTCTGTTTGGATTACTTTACTGTTACTCAACTCTTGTTTAAAAACTGTTTGCCTGTAGTACGTTAAGGGTTGATCTTTCCTGGTGTAGGGAACTGCTCACTTTCAATTCTTATCTACTAAGCCTTTTAACATCTTGCAATCTATTCACATCGCCAAATTATTCACTCGTAAATTGTCGTCTTCTATGTGTTGTTAGGTCCGTTATCTTGATGTTATCTTGAGATGATTTCGGGGCTTTAGTGTCCCCGCGGCCCGGTCCTCGACCAGGCCTCCACCCCCAGGAAGCAGCCCGTGACAACTGACTAACTCCCAGGTACCTATTTACTGCTAGGTAACAGGGGCATTCAGGGTGAAAGAAACTTTGCCCATTTGTTTCTGCCTCGTGCGGGAATCGAACCCGCGCCACAGAATTACGAGTCCTGTGCGCTATCCACCAGGCTACGAGGCCCACCGATAGGCTTACGTCCGGCTTACGTTATAGTTTCTATTTTGTATATATTTGTGCATTTGACTTTTGATATCCTTTAAATCAAGTTTTCTTGTCGTAGTCTTATTTGATAGTGATTTTTTTTATCTATCGTTCAACTTTAAGCGAATGATTCTCATCTAATTTTGCTCAGTAATTGTGTTCTCTTTTCTTTTTAGTACTGATGAAGTATATGATGAGTAATTCTTCTGGAAAATATAATGATGACGTGTAATTGTTGTATGATACTATTGTTCCTCATATTTATGTATCCAGTAATGATTAAGCAAGGGTTCAGTACACTGAAAACTGATAAGCAATAAAGTATGAAAATGACTCGGTCAACAACACATTCAAACTACCCAAGTGTACACACACACTCCACTCACCACCACACACTCACCACACACTCGCCCACACACTCACGGCACCTCCACATGCCTGCCATCCACCCAACACACACCCATATCATACATTTTAACTAATCTATTTTGCTCGGGATCCCTTGCGAGAATTCCGTCAGACAATGATGCCTAGACTCCCTCACAACGCTTGTGTGTGCTCCACCAGACTGTTATATTTAGCGTGAGGCAGCCATAATACTGGGCTGGTGTTTAGGGGCAGCTCTCACAGTTCTGGGAAGATTGTGGTGATCCTGGCGGTGGTGTCTTGAGGCGCGGCGCCTGTCTGAACACAATCCCTTCTCCACCTCAGGGGCTGACGGTCCTGTTAACATAAGAGGGCAAACCCAATCTCTCTCTCCAAAAAAGTTACAACTTCGCTCCTGTGCCAGGTAAGTCCACTACGGGCTCACCATAGCCCGTGCTACTTGGGACTTTTTGTTCCCAGTAGCTGAATCTATAACAACAACAACAACAACTCTCTCCTCTCCTCTCTCTCTCTCGTAATTTTTATTTTAATTTTAGTCATTTATTATGCACCCCATACACATCCCGTGGGCGTGGTGGAAAGGGTTACAGAGGCACATAATAGTTCATTTAGCCAAGTAACAATCTTCTTGTGAAGCCAGTTTCACAATTTTAAGAGCACATTTTGGCTCACTCATCAGTTCTCTCATGCATTCAGGGAGCAATCTGGGAGGAAATCCTCAGACTACAAACTGACTCCATCAGTCTCTCATTATATATGTGCCGAGCTTGAGACACAAGCACGTCACAATAATGCCTTTGGGAGCTGAGTACAATCAAGGATGACAAGGCGTCACTCACAATTAACGTGTAGACTTTGGATACGTATACTAGTTTGAGTGCAGGGATTATGGCAAGCAATTCTGTCTGAAGAGTGCAGACCCAGTTATTTATAAGAGCTCCCCACTCATATAAATAGAAGCCATTTCCCACTTTCACAACAACTGCACTTCCAGCTACACCATTTGACTGGTGCAAGGAGCCATCAGTGTAAGTAATTAGGGAGAGGGCATCAGTTTGGCTTAAGGCATTCTACTTTGTTTCCTGTCCAAGAATGGGTTGTTCTTTAACCATCATAATAGGTGGGAAAGGAAGATAATAATTTGAAAAGGGGTGATGCCGGTCGGCCGAGCGGACAGCACGCTGCACTTATGATCCTATGGTCCTGGGTTCGATCCCAGGCGCCGGCGAGAAACAATGGGCAGAGTTTCTTTCACCCTATGCCCCTGTTACCTAGCAGTAAAATAGGTACCTGGGTGTTAGTCAGCTATCACGGGCTGCTTCCTGGGGGTGGAGTCCTGGTCGAGGACCGGGCCGCGGGGACAGTAAAGCCCCGAAATCATCTCAAGATAACCTCAAGATATCTCAAGATGTCCCATGGTGCAGGGAAATACCGTTATCGTCCCGCCCTCTTGGTAAAGATCATCAACATTATATATTCTGAGTGCAGTTACAGTTTTTGTAAACAATTTTGAGGGATGTTGACCTTCGACAAAGGCCTGATTTACATCATTAGCACATGATATATTATGTTCATCCTCATGTTTAGTACTTTAGTTATACAGGACATCCAAGGATGATGCTCACAGTTTCATTTTGCATCTTTCCCAGGCCTCCAAGCATCCTCTCAGGCACTAGAGCAAGCAGAGGTGCAGCATAATCGATTTAATATATGAGAAATACATCATTTTTGCCATTCTCACATTTGTACTAACGCTGGGAGTATCAGCCAGGCACACCTTCGTGAGAATGGAATATACCTATCAATGGTATAGGCTAAGTAATAATTGCAATTAAGAAGCAATAAGATGCTTATCTTAACATACTAAGAAGGTTAGGTGAGGTCGGTGTTTTCTATGAAGCTTTTCAAGGTAAACTAAAATATTCACAACCAATTAGTATGTCACATATGCACTTATTAAATAAGCCAATATTGACTATAAGCAAGTGCGAGAACGGGTTGCAATCTGGCTACAACATGACCGTACAGTGGAACCCTCACGACCAAGGCATTTGAAGCTGTTTACATGGTCGATCAGAGGGCCACCATACAGCTTCATGTTGCTAACAGCCTCTTCCTATCTGGGTGCGCGTCCTGCTTGATCAACCCGTCCTCTTAAAAATAACGTCACTTTTGGCTCGTATGCGCACTATGGCCAAATTTGGACGTAATTTGAAATGAAATCGACTCACAAAAGTAACGTACTGTCCCGTTTTCTGTTTGAGTCGTCCGGCTTACTCGGCAAGCTTAGAAAAGGATTCTTTCCATTAACGTTTTTGATACCATTTTGAAACTTTATGAGAATTTCCTGCCCACCTAACCTATCAGAGGACCCTTAACTTACTGTTGTTAAAAAAAAATCCCAAATTTATTTTCAATTTTTTTTTTATTTTCAAATTACGTCCATATTCGGCCATACTGGCAAACGGCCAAAAGCGACGTTCTTTTTAAGAGGACAGGTTGCTTGATACCTGCTTGATGGGGGGTTCTGGGAGTTCTTCTACTCCCCAAGCGTCGATTCCAGGATCTTTGTTTTCCCTACCGAGATGACAGCAAAGTTTCCTGGAACTGTCTCGGTGTTGGTACACCCATTAGTATAGATCATTATATCATAATGATCATTATAATATGATGCATTCGCTGGTCCCCCTTAGTAACACTGTGTTACATTATGCGTTAATCAGAGACACAACCTAACCCAGTAGACTCAACTAACAGCTAACAAAGTTTAACCTCACTCCATCTTGTCTACATTCTTACTGAATAACTAAATGTGCATTATTACTATCCAACACTCTGAAGGAGGTAACTGGGAATTAACAAAGGATGAAATTTCTTCAGGACTGTCCAAAGAATCAGTGAATGTTGAATACTGCAACAATCAGTATGTCGAGGTTCTGGGAATCCTTTGATCTGTACAATGCAGCTGGGTGCATATGTATGCTTCCCGGAAACCCAAACAACACCATAAAAGACTAAGTAATTCAATATAAAAATAAGTTACTATTAACAAATTCAACAAATTCTGCTGGGTTTACCTCTGTTCATCTGTCTACATATTTCATGTGCATTTTTGTCTCTGTCACGCTTTCAACATACTCTCCGTTTTCTATAATTTGGAACAAAAGAAACACGATTCATTTGATGTTTTTAATTAAGGATAATAGACTAGTTACAATCACTGGTTTTTAATTTCACAGCGCCGGGTTTAATTAGCAATGAACGTCTCAATCCTTTGGTTTAATTACTTGCAATTTTCAGTTTTCATTTACATACAAAGTGTATTTTTGTTTTGGCTCCGACAAAGGCGTCGAGTAGAGACTCGTCTTGGTAACATAAAGGGAATTTATATATATATATATATATATATATATATATATATATATATATATATATATATATATATATATATATATATATATATATATATATATATATCAACAGTTTACTGTTAGGAGTTTTGCTATTGGAGTCACCGGCCCACGTCGCTTTAAGACCGTCGCTTCTATCGATCCTTACTATGAAACGGGAACAAATCTACAAGGGCCGTGACGAGGATTCGAACCTGCGTCCGAGAGCATCCCAGACGCTGCCTTAATCGACTGAGCTACGACATGGTTCAAAAGGAGTTGAAACGGGGAGTTCCCGTGTAATATAACGGGAATTAAACAGGTAGCAAGGACAAAAATTTCCTGTGCACTGGTTTTGCGACAAGGATTTTAGCATCTTCCTGAAGACTTTTGACCATGTCGTAGCTCAGTCGATTAAGGCAGCGTCTGGGATGCTCTCGGACGCAGGTTCGAATCCTCGTCACGGCCCTTGTGGATTTGTTCCTAGAGATGATTGCGCAATTCTGAACACAAGCTTCTAATGGCTTGCTTAGAAACTTCAAAAGCTTTCAAACAATTTGCAGCAGATACCCAGGTAAAAATGGTCTCACCACAGTTGGGGCCCAAGAGAAACAAGACAAGAACCCAAAGATGTCGGTATTATAAATGAGGTATATGTAAATATGGGATATAAGACAGAACATAATCACAGGTTAAATAATCCTTACAATGTCTTGGTCCGGGGGTATGGCTTGCGTCTGGGGTGACCCCAGGGGTATGGCTTGCGTCTGGGGTGACCCCAGGGGTATGGCTTGCGTCCGGGGTGACCCCAGGGGTATGGCTTGCGTCTGGGGTGACCCCAGGGGTATGACTAGCGTCTGGGGTGACCCCATGGGGTATGGCTTGCGTCTGGGGGTGACCCCATGGGGTATGGCTTACGTCTGGGGTGACCCCAGGGGTATGGTTTGCATCTGGGGTGACCCCAGGGGTATGGCTTGCGTCTGGGGTGACCCCAGGGGTGTGGCTTGCGTCTGGGGGTGACCCCAGGGGTGTGGCTTGCGTCTGGGGGTGACCCCAGGGGTATGGCTTGCGTCTGGGGGTGACCCCAGGGGGTATGGCTTGCATCTGGGGTGACCCCAGGGGTATGGCTTGCATCTGGGGTCACCGCAGGGCGTATGGCTTGCATCTGGGGTGACCCCAGGGGTATGGCTTGCATCTGGGGTCACCGCAGGGCGTATGGCTTGCATCTGGGGTGACCCCAGGGGTATGGCTTGCATCTGGGGTCACCGCAGGGCGTATGGCTTGCATCTGGGGTGACCCCAGGGGTATGGCTTGCATCTGGGGGATCACCCCTTGAGTGATCCAAGACGCTTCTTCGTTCCTGGATCGAAGGATCATGTTCCAGTGATTACAGAATTACATGCGATGGAATTCATAATCCCACGCAAGTCTGAACCCTCCCAAATTTCACTTTACTACCTTTTTCTCATTCAGAAACAATCGACACTATCTGTTGAATTTATAAAACCCTTTCAATCCAAGTAGCATCTTAAATAAACAACGTTGTGAACTTGGTGTTTGCGAATGTTACGAGTTGTAACCTTGCAAATGATGACAAGTGTGACAGCGTGTGCGGTTGACGGGCCGTCACAAGCCGGGGCGGAAGTGACGCACCGCCACCTGCGTCACGGGCATGTTTATAAACAAGGAGTGTTGTAACCGGGTACTTGACTTCAGCGGAGACGTCACCTTCAACACCACACACACACACACGCTACACCCATGACGCCAAGATTTTTTTTTGTTAATTTTGCCCCGAGGGGCGAGTTTATTGGGCAGCGTCACTCATCTTGTGAGTGGACACACCGCCATAGCAGCATGTACAACACTCCCCAATAGGAAGAAAACCCGCTGGGTTGTTCATCCTGTCACTTGTACCCAGACACAGCTGGGACTTGCTTAACTGTCTCAAGTGAACAGCTCCTCAAACAAGAAGATTATAGTTTTATATAGACATTCTAGACATTATAGTTTTTGTTTTAATTATTTACAAGTGTTTCTTAGCTGTTGATAGCTAACTAAAAGAGTTAGATATCAGTGAATATATCACGAATCTCCTCTATTTCTTATGTTCTTCATTCGAGTAGGAGGTTCAAAAAGGGATTCAATACAGTTCATTTTATAATTTTATTGGGCCTGGTGTGTGTCGTTGAAAGACCTTTCTCGCTGAAGCACTTTCCAGTACAAAGAGGTGAGGTGTTATCCTGTCGATTAGGTATTCTGCTCTCCATTTTCATATTTATTATTATTAACATCTTTATTGACAAAATTAATTACAATTTTGCCTAATCTGAAGATTTTGATAGTCTTATTAAAGTGAGGATAATGCTGGTATTCACTGTCACGCAGGACAGAGGGTCACACATAAGACAATAGGTCTAAACTGTAGGCTGAAGCACATATATATCATGGTTACAATTAATGTTTTAATGTATGAATATGAGAAAACAACTTTCTACTGTTTTCAAAGGTCGCCTGGGGCAGTAGGTGTTGATAACGAATATTAACAAACGCAGCATGTTAGTAAAGTTGTTAAGAGAATGATTAAGTCAAACCTCCAGCTTTGGGGGAAAAATATACAACCCAGATGAACAAATCCACAATGGCCGTGACGAGGATTCGAACCTGCGTCCAAGAACATCCCAGACGCTGCCCAGATCAACATGGATTTAGAGCAGGAAGATCGTGCGGTTACCTTGTGTTGACTCCGAGAATCAACGTCCCTGCGGTCGCTGGTCGTAGTCGACCAGATCGCCATCGACCAGACCACCTGGTGGCGGTCTGGTCAACCAGGCTGCTAGACGCAGCTGCTCGCAGCCTCACGTATAAATCACTGCCTGGTTGATCAGATATCCGATTCCCATAGGAATTGTCACATCAATCTGCTTGTAACGGATATGTGGGTCAACGGGAGGCTGTAAGTAACAGCCTTAGTGATCAAGTAATCACCAGAAAAGCCTGGTCTTTTGAAGAAAAAAAAAGAAGTGTGTAAAGCATATGGAATGTACAATGATGACAGGATGTTGTAATGGCTACAGAGTGGTGTTGGTAATTATTGTGGTGGTGGAAATAACGCTGGGTTACCAGTGGTAGACATCCAGGTGTCTGCTCTCGCATCACAGACAGCTTCCCTGGTCAATGAGGCTGTTGGTGATAGCAGCCCACGTTTTACTGAGCTCATTTAAACACTTGATAGTCGGGTATTATTACCCCAGTAACTTTCCTGCCCTTGGCCAGTCCATGCACTTTGACAGGTCGACACAATAACAGTCTCGTTTCTTGCAGGTTCGAGCCCTGCTAATCCATGTGCTTAGGAATCGTTCCATTGGTCCTGATATTGCGGCTCCTGTCCTCATATATGGTGCTATATTGCCATTGCCATTGGGAGCCGGTCGGCCGAGCGGACAGCACGCTGGACTTGTGATCCTGTGGTCCCGGGTTCGATCCCAGGCGCCGGCGAGAAACAATGGGCAGAGTTTCTTTCACCCCTATGCCCCTGTTACCTAGCAGTAAAATAGGTACCTAGGTGTTAGTCAGCTGTCACGGGCTGCTTCCTGGGGGTGGAGGCCTGGTCGAGGCCCGGGCCGCGGGGACACTAAAGCCACGAAATCATCTCAAGATAACCTCAAGATGCTAGGTAAGCGGTTGTGCGAAAACGTCAGACTATTTTGATCCGTACCAAAGTAGTTCCGTACCAAAGGAGGAACAGCAACAGGGAGAGAACAACAAAGCAGCAATGTATATAAAAAGATAAGTCTAGCTTGCAGCAAACAGACATGTTAGGTTACAACTATCTTCAGAAGTATGAGCAATATGGCGGAGTGAAATTTAAAAAATGTTTAATTATTGAATTTATCATTGCTATGGCAAATTGTAGGGTATGATAAATAGTCGGATACAGGTTATGTGACAATGTAATTAACGTATCGTTGAAAGACACAACGTTGAATAATGGGTTATACAATAAGTGTAAATGACAACTTTGTAAATGAGACTAGCCCCGCCCCCAAGGGTGCCAGACAATAGTCACCTGCATTCCGTTCTTCTTATAAAATTTCGCGTCTTCGACACAAAGACGCGAAATTATGTTTATATATTATCCTAAATTTATCCGAGGCCTCCTCCCAAGTCATCAAAAAAAGGGGAGAAAACCACGAGCCCCAAGCACCAAGGGAGAGACAACCACGAGCCCCGAGCACCAAGGGAGAGACAACCCCGAGCCCCGAGCACCAAGGGAGAGACAACCCCGAGCCCCGAGCACCAAGGGAGAGACAACCACGAGCCCCGAGCACCAAGGGAGAGACAACCCCGAGCCCCGAGCACCAAGGGAGAGACAACCCCGAGCCCCGAGCACCAAGGGAGAGACAACCCCGAGCCCCGAGCACCAAGGGAGAGACAACCACGAGCCCCGAGCACCAAGGGAGAGACAACCCCGAGCCCCGAGCACCAAGGGAGAGACAACCCCGAGCCCCGAGCACCAAGGGAGAGACAACGACGAGCCCCGAGCACCAAGGGAGAGACAACCCCGAGCCCCGAGCACCAAGGGAGAGACAACCCCGAGCCCCGAGCACCAAGGGAGAGACAACCCCGAGCCCCGAGCACCAAGGGAGAGCGAGTACCAGCAACAATCATGGTGGCCGACCCAGCGGCTTCTCTTCCTGGCTAAGTGTTCACTCACGGGATAAGTGACGCTGGCTAATAAACTCGACCTCTGGGCCAAAATTTCCAAATATGGCGGCCGGCAGTGCCTTGTGGATGAGTGGCACGCACTGCCACTCACTGGTCACTCCCTCACTGCTCCACCTCACATTGTCCTCTTACAACAATGCTGCGCCTCATCCTTTCACTGCCAATAATAGAGGAATTAAATATTGGCTGACGTTACAATAAGCGAGCAGAGTGAATGGGACTGGTGCGGAGGAATACTTCATGTAACCCCAAGTCTTTACCAGTTTTGGTTGGGTTAGTAGATAATGAATCTCGATAACGGGGCTGAAAATTAGACACCCAGCCCACACGTCTGAAAATTAGACACCCAGCCCACACGTCTGAAAATTAGACACCCCAGCCCACACGTCTGAAAATTAGACAACCAGCCCACACGTCTGAAAATTAGACAACCAGCCCACACGTCTGAAAATTAGACAACCAGCCCACACGTCTGAAAATAAAGGCTTTGACGACGTTTCGGTCCGTCCTGGAACCACGATCGTATAATGGAAAAAAGTGGTAACGTCAGTCTTTTGTCTTCTCGTGTGTGGGGGTTAAAGGAGGGGGGGGAGAGGCTGTGGGGGGAGACAGGGGGACCAGGGAGGTAAGGGAAGTTGATATATTGATGAATCAATTATCCCTCTAGCGCCGTAACAACGAGGTCATTGCCGTCAGGACAAAATATTGATCTTTGGGTAAAGTTCATAGTAACAGCCCCACTCCCCCACCAGGAAGTCAAATTGAAGGGGAACTGCGCTGATCCAACAAGACTACCGCTCCCATCTCTAGTATGGAAGAGTTAGTCTGTCAACTATCCTCTGGGCTGAAGACGGCCTTAACTGGCCTACGGGTCGTCAGCATACGTAACAGTGAAGGCAATTACAGAAGACCTATTACCCCATACGAGGCAGCTCCTATGAGCATGCACCCATGGGAGCCGCCCGGCCGAGCGGACAGCACATTGGACACGTGATCCTTGGACACATATATATATATATATATATATATATATATATATATATATATATATATATATATATATATATATATATATATATATATATATATATATATAACTGAAAACTCACACCCCAGAAGTGACTCGAACCGGTGGAGAGTGCCGGCGGTGGGGTAGTTCAAATAGCCTCGGCTATCACCTCATTTTGTCCGGTCGTGATGGTCAAGTGGATTAAGGCGTCTTGTACATACCAGTTGCGTGGCTTCTGGGAGTATGGGTTCGAGTCACTTCTGGGGTGTGAGTTTTCAGTTGCATATTGTCCTGGGGACCATTCAGGCTTGTTCGCATTTTGTGTTCCTCACGTGTGCCCCAAAGAATGAGGTGATTTGGTAAAATGCTATGCCCAAGATTACTATCCGAGTGCCGGCGGTGGGGTGGTTCAAATAGCCTCGGCTATCACCTCATTTTGTCCGGTCGTGATGGTCAAGTGGATTAAGGCGTCTTGTACATACCAGTTGCGTGGCTTCTGGGAGTATGGGTTCGAGTCACTTCTGGGGTGTGAGTTTTCAGTTGCATATTGTCCTGGGGACCATTCAGGCTTGTTCGCATTTTGTGTTCCTCACGTGTGCCCCAAAGAATGAGGTGATTTGGTAAAATGCTATGCCCAAGATTACTATCCGAGTGCCGGCGGTGGGGTGGTTCAAATAGCCTCGGCTATCACCTCATTTTGTCCGGTCGTGATGGTCAAGTGGATTAAGGCGTCTTGTACATACCAGTTGCGTGGCTTCTGGGAGTATGGGTTCGAGTCACTTCTGGGGTGTGAGTTTTCAGTTGCATATTGTCCTGGGGACCATTCAGGCTTGTTCGCATATATATATATATATATATACATATATATACACGAGTGAGTTTGGATATTTACCTAGTTACTTGCGGGGGTTGAGCTCTGCTCTTTCGGCCCGCCTCTCAACTGTCAATCAACTGTTTCTAACATATATATATACATATGTGACAACATATACATATGTATATGTCTAACCTACGCTTGAAACAATCCAGGGATCCCACGTCTATTGTATATTCACGGTGATTTGTTATTCGTGATTTAATATTCGTGATGTATTACACACAACACACACACACACACACACACACACACACACACACACACACACACACACACACACACACACACACCTCTTGTGTGATGAGATAGAGCAAGAAAAGCTTACCCGTGTGAGGGTGTGAGTGAGGAAGTGGTGACAGAACAGATAGTGGAGATGAGGTATTTTTAGTAAGAGATAATGCCCGGGCTTCACCCTAGCTGGTTGCTACTTGATCGCAGTTTCCGAAAGCCAGCTACGAGGTGCCACGCTTGGCATACTAAGCCTTAGTACAAGTTGTACGTCATAACCACATATCGCAAGATGAGAACGATGAGAAAACTGCATGCCCAGACGTGGCACTGTTTAGGCTGGTTAGTACGGGCGTGTGTCATTGCTAATGGCACTAATGACGAGGGCACCATGTGTGCTAATGGCACGCTGTACCTGGGCAGAGAATTGTTGTTGTTGTTATAGATTCAGCTACTCGGAACAAGTTCCAAGTAGCACGGGCTATGGTGAGCCCGTAGTGGACTTACCTGGCACGGGATCGGTGCTGTGTTGTCAATGCAGAGAAATTAATGGGGGTTTATGTAGCGTGCTGAAGATGTGGGCGTTTGTTGGTCTGCTTAGTGTATTGTTGAGGAATGTGGTACACATACAGTTGGGTCACAAACACCAATAATCTTGAAGCATAGTCGGGGAGTCTCAGCTCCTACTAGCTGGCCTACGGTGTACGCAGAGTGTACATTTAAACTACAAATACACACACAAAACACACCTGCGACCTATTTACACCAAAACGAAAACCGCATTCTGTAAACCACTAAGCACTCGGTAAACTGTGTAACCCTCAGACAGCTTGCTAAGCCTCGTGCTTAACCACCTCCTGGCACCGCACGGCACCCATGATATGAAACACTGTCCTGTTGCATTAAGGGTTATATTCCAGACCTTACATTCCTGCAATAAATCAATATGGTGATCCCTCACCTGCAGCTTCCCAACCCATCCAGCTGTCAGCAGAGCAGCATCCTCCCCTCCTGCAGCTTCCCACATCCCTTCCCTCCTGCAGCTTTCCCCACGCCCCTTCCCTCCTGCAGCTTCCCACATCCCTTCCCTCCTGCAGCTTTCCCCACGCCCCTTCCCTCCTGCAGCTTCCCACATCCCTTCCCTCCTGCAGCTTCCCACATCCCTTCCCTCCTGCAGCTTCCCACATCCCTTCCCTCCTGCAGCTTTCCCCACGCCCCTTCCCTGCTTCCCTCTTTCCCGGCTACTCTTTTGACAATGTTTTCCCCCCTTGAACTAGCAGCAAGTCTAGCGTCTCCTGCCAGACAGATGAACTGTCCACTGGACTGTAGTGTTGGACAGTAACGTGGCTCTTAATGGTTCATTCTCATACCTTAACTTTACCTTCAGGTTACATTGCGTTTATTCCGGGGGGGGGGGGTCAAGGTCCCCCGCCGTCCCGGTCTCTGGCCAGGCCTCCTGGTCTATGGTCTGGTCAGCCAGGCCTCCTGGTCTATGGTCTGGTCAGCCAGGCCTCCTGGTCTATGGTCTGGTCAGCCAGGCCTCCTGGTCTATGGTCTGGTCAGCCAGGCCTCCTGGTCTATGGTCTGGTCAGCCAGGCCTCCTGGTCTATGGTCTGGTCAGCCAGGCCTCCTGGTCTATGGTCTGGTCAGCCAGGCCTCCTGGTCTATGGTCTGGTCAGCCAGGCCTCCTGGTCTATGGTCTGGTCAGCCAGGCCTCCTGATCTATGGTCTGGTCAGCCAGGCCTCCTGATCTATGGTCTGGTCAGCCAGGCCTCCTGGTCTATGGTCTGGTCAGCCAGGCCTCCTGGTCTATGGTCTGGTCAGCCAGGCCTCCTGGTCTATGGTCTGGTCAGCCAGGCCTCCTGGTCTATGGTCTGGTCAGCCAGGCCTCCTGGTCTATGGTCTGGTCAGCCAGGCCTCCTGGTCTATGGTCTGGTCAGCCAGGCCTCCTGGTCTATGGTCTGGTCTGCCAGGCCTCCTGGTCTATGGTCTGGTCAGCCAGGCCTCCTGGTCTATGGTCTGGTCAGCCAGGCCTCCTGGTCTATGGTCTGGTCTGCCAGGCCTCCTGGTCTATGGTCTGGTCAGCCAGGCCTCCTGGTCTATGGTCTGGTCAGCCAGGCCTCCTGGTCTATGGTCTGGTCAGCCAGGCCTCTTGGACGCGGCTGTTCGCACCCTCACCAGTCTCATCTTTCATTTCGCGCAACACAGCCGTTACTCCTTGCTACACGCACGCGCACGCACGCGCGCGCGCGCACACACACACACACACACACACACACACACACACACACACACACACACACACACACACACACACACACACACACACACACACACACGTGTGTGTGTGTGATCAACGGGATCCAAGAGTCAATGCTCGATCCTGCAAGCACAAATAGGTGAGTACACACACACACACACACGATAGGTGAGTACAAATAGGTGAGTACACAGCCAGCCCTCACAGCTACGCAGCAACCAACCGACCGTCCCGCTGTTTTAACCAACTATCAATAAAGATGCAGGACGTTTATATCAGTGGCAAACACCTAAGCACTAAAAACAAATCAAATAATTAACTGGTAAACATTTACTGGGTGTCCATAGCGGCACAATTACCGTTATCATAACATAATTGTTTCACACACACACACATCACTTTTACAGGGTCGACCACACTCAGTAGCCTCCAGGGGGAGTTTGGGTTCATGGCTCCCTGGGGTCCGTGGTGGGGTCCGTGGTGGGGTCTGTGGGGGGAGGGTTAATACGGATCAATCACTCCACTGACCACACAATGTTTCTTCCC
Organism: Procambarus clarkii; assembly: GCF_040958095.1. Classification (NCBI taxonomy): domain Eukaryota; kingdom Metazoa; phylum Arthropoda; class Malacostraca; order Decapoda; family Cambaridae; genus Procambarus; species Procambarus clarkii. Next base: position 42,338,447 of record NC_091183.1, on the reverse strand, counting down.
TATTATGTGGCCGCTCTCGTCTGTGTGTGTGTACTTTCCTAGTTGCGCTAGCGGGGGTTGAGCTCTGGCTCTTTGGTCCCGCCTCTCAACTGTCAATCAATCGGGGTACAGATTCCTGAGGGTTATTAGGCTCTATCATATCTACATTTGAAACTGTGTGTGGAGTCTGCGGCGTGCGTGTGTGTGTGAGAGAGTGAGAGAGAGATAAGGAAAATATGTGCGTGCGTATGCGGTCGTACATGCCAGCGTACGTGGACACAGAGATATTAGAGGTAAGGAAGGATCGTAGGTCAGTCGATTAAGGCAGTGTCTGGGATGCTCCCGGACGCAGGTTCGAATCCTCGTCACGGCCCTTGTGGATCTGTTCGAGGAAGGGAAAGCGCGCGCGTGCATCATTATAGTCAAGAGGACCAAACCACTGACCGAGCAACACCCGTCAACATTAGTTTAGCATACAAAACTTTCCCGGCTCTTAAACCTTACAGCTGTTCTCCCCCCCCCCCCTTTTAGACCCACAACACCCACCTCCCTCCCATCTCCTCCCCCCCCCCCCACACACACACCACCTTCCAAGACCGAACACAATTCGTCGGTAAATTACCGGCGAGGAATCCAGAGCACAGTGGTCACGTCGGCCATTCCCGACGGCTGTGCAACTCACGTTCCGTTAAAGTGAACGTACCGCACGACATGTGTATTACGACCCCAAGATTATATCATCCCAGACACGTTGTGACGTCTTTAAAGTGTCAAATAAATATGATTGACGTTGACTAGAGCGCACATTAGAAGGTGAAGAGACGACGACATTTCGATGATTGACGCTCTCCGAGTGACTGTCGTATGTACGTTGTGAACTCCTTACAAACAGTTTTATTTACTTAATAGTTTTATTTACAATTATTATTATTATTACGCTTTGCGTAATATCCTGCCCGAAACGCTTTGCGTAATAGTGGCTTTAGGCATTGTATGTACTAGCTCTATCAACTTTTGTATCTTACCTTGTATGTATGTACAAGGTAAGATATACCGGAATAAAAATTTGTATTTTGTATTTGTATTATTATTAAGATTCGTAATACTTGCATTTTAATCATTATTCATAATGCTTGCGTTATAACTGTATTACTTGTACTTTTATCATACAAATTTGTACTAACTAGCAAATGTAGCTAACGTTATCCCAAGAAGAAATATTAGGCCCGCAGGCCCACATATCCGCCACAGCCCGGTTGGTCCGGCACTCCTTGAAGAAAACTATCTATTTTTTTCTTGAAGGTGTCCACGGTTGTTCCGGCAATATTTCTTAATACTCGCTGGGAGGAGATGTACTTGAGCCTGATCAGAGACTGGGCCAGAAGGTACACTGATCCTCGGGACTACTTCAAGGTAAGGTAACTTCCTCCTAGGTAATGGGCGTCCCATCGCAACCGAAATTCCATGGGTTTCTCCCAGGGCCACTGACGGCGGCGGCACGCCACGGCCCCATGACCCATTTTGGAGATTTACGGGCTATTCATGCCCGTGCCACCTTTTGGGTGGCTTAATCTTTATCAATCAATCAATTCTGGAGACCCGGAGAGACATCTCCCGTCACGCAGGGTGCAGTCGCACCTCCACAGATCTCCAGTATCAGCTAATGATACTGGTAATGGCTCAAAAGGGCCACCACTTACGGGCTATTCATGCCCGTGCCACCTCTTGGGTGGCTTAATCTTCATCAATCAATCATCTGGAGATCCTCAGCACCGCTCCTGTGCCAAGTAAGTCTACTACGGGCTCACCATAGCCCGTGCTACTTGGAACTTGTTCCGAGTAGCTGAATCTATAACAACACAGAGACCCTCGACCATCAAGCAAAGAGGGCTGGATTATGTTCAACAGTGTGTGGATGTGTACTGGACAACCCCCCCCCCCGCCACCCCCACTCGTACCTACACATACACCATTCACAACCCACGCATCACCCCCCCCCCCCAACCCACAACTATAACCAAGCTTCGATTACAGGACGAGGGAAAAACAAATAGGCAGTTTTTTCACCTGATGTACCTGTTCACCTAGTAGTAAATAAGTACCTAGAAATTAGCTGCTACGGTCTGCCTTTTGTGGATGTGAAAGTACTTACCTAGTTGTACTTGTGAAGGGGGGGGTTGAGCTCTGGCTCTTTGGGTGTGTGTGTGTGTACTCACCTATATGTGCTTGCAGGATCGAGCATTGACTCTTGGATCCCGCCTAAATCCTGTGTGTGTGTGTGTGTGTGTGTGTGTGTGTGTGTGTGTGTGTGTGTGTGTGTGTGTGTGTGTGTGTGTGTGTGTGTGTGTGTGTGTGTGTGTGTGTGGTAGATATAAGAGGAAAATAGGTCGAGAATCTGTACATTAAACAACGAAAAGTTAGAAAGGCGGGGTCCAAGAGCTAACACGCCTATCCTACAAGCACAAGTAGTAAACACACACACACAATATTTGCTCCTAAAATATATGACCCTTGACCTACAATTGAAGAGCCACAAGGAGAGACTGGGAGGGGGGCGTTAAATATATCAAAACTAGTAGACAAACGAAAAAGAGGGGATATGATCACCACATACAAAATAATAATATGGATCAACAACATTTATAAGGAGGAATTTGTTTCAAATCAACAATACCGAGAACAAGAGACCATATATTCAAGCGAAGATAATAAAAGATGGAAAAAACGTGCCCGTCGATATTTCTTCTGCAGTGGCAGAATCTTCAAGTCTTCACAATCTTCAGAATCAAAACGTCTTATGACAGATTATGGGGAAGATCTTGCTCCAAGAGCATGACCCTCATCCTGTAAGTACACTCAAGATTACTGGGCTGTGAGATACCTGATCAACCGGGCTGTGTACGTCAGACTGCAAGTAGAGGCGTCTTAACAGCCTCGTTGACCAGACCATCAACCTCAAGACCTGGTTCTAAGATTCGTCGAGGGAGGAACTCACTAAAGGTAGTCATAATGTAAGGTGTGTAACTACACCCACTGCCCCAGGTGGTTCGTGCTTGCCTATCCTTGTCCTGAACATGACACAGTCTTCTCAACTTACCTTTGAACTACCTAACCTCTTAGTATTTCCCATAGAGCTAAAAGTCAAATATACTTCACCTAACGTCAAAAGTGTGAGGGTTGTGTAGAAGCCGCTTGGAGCTCAGCAACTGTGCCACGGAGCCGCTTGGAGCTCAGCAACTGTGCCACGGAGCCGCTTGGAGCTCAGCAACTGTGCCACGGAGCCGCTTGGAGCTCAGCAACTGTGCCACGGAGCCGCTTGGAGCTCAGCAACTGTGCCACGGAGCCGCTTGGAGCTCAGCAACTGTGCCACGGAGCCGCTTGGAGCTCAGCAACTGTGCCACGGAGCCGCTTGGAGCGCAGCAACTGTGCCACGGAGCCGCTTGGAGCTCAGCAACTGTGCCACGGAGCCGCTTGGAGCGCAGCAACTGTGCCACGGAGCCGCTTGGAGCTCAGCAACTGTGCCACGGAGCCGCTTGGAGCGCAGCAACTGTGCCACGGAGCCGCTTGGAGCTCAGCAACTGTGCCACGGAGCCGCTTGGAGCGCAGCAACTGTGCCACGGAGCCGCTTGGAGCTCAGCAACTGTGCCACGGAGCCGCTTGGAGCTCAGCAACTGTGCCACGGAGCCGCTCTCGTGGCTACGGACGAGAAAGTCACCAGTAAAAAATAAAACTGCTGCAAAATTCCTCTTCTAACATGAGTTACGCAGGTGTGAGCAACCAGCTGTTATCCCTGGCAGCCATGCGTGGGTCCCCTGCCTGCCTGCCTGCCTGCCAGCCTCCCTACCTGCCTGCCTGCCTGCCTGCCAGCCTCCCTACCTGCCTGCCTGCCTCCCTGCCAGCCTCCCTGCCTGCCTGCCAGCCTCCCTGCCTGCCTGCCTGCCAGCCTGCCTACCCTCCCTGCCTGCGCTGGGAAACACAACGGTCGAAGGAGATAGGTAGGCGCCTATCACCCCCACCATACTACAGTTATACCAACATACATTATGGTCAGCACCATTTACCTGAGTTTATAAACACGTGCCGCGTGCTCAACACACCTTTATTTTGTCTCTCCTCGGCAATTTACGCTTTCTCTATAGACAACAGACCTCATTAATGTGTGTAAACAGACAAGCGACGTACATGCGCGCGCGCGCACTACTCACCACCACCACTGTATGCCTTGTCGAACCTCAACCAGCACGTAATACCAGAGACAAAATAAAAACACAAAATGCAATATTACGGGATCGTTATAGCCCGTGCTAAATGGACATTTCGTTCTCAGTAGCTAAATTTAAAAAACAACAAGACCAAAAAAAAAAGTCCAAAACAGCCTCGCTCCTGTGCCAGGTAAGTCCACTACGGGCTCACCATAGCCCGTGCTACTTGCAACTTTTTGTTCCCAGTAGCTGAATCTAAAACAACAACAACAAAAAGAGGTATGTATGTGTGTGTGTGTACTCACCTATATACTCACCTATATGTGCTTGCAGGATCGAGCATTGACTCTTGGATCCCGCCTTTCTAGCTATCGGTTGTTTACAGCAATGACTCCTGTCCCATTTCCCTATCATACCTAGTTTTAAAAGTATGAATAGTATTTGCTTCCACAACCTGTTCCCCAAGTGCATTCCATTTTTCTACTACTCTCACGCTAAAAGAAAACTTCCTAACATCTCTGTGACTCATCTGAGTTTCCAGTTTCCACCCATGTCCCCTCGTTCTGTTATTATTACGTGTGAACATTTCATCTATTTCCACTTTGTCAATTCCCCTGAGTATTTTATATGTCCCTATCATATCTCCTCTCTCCCTTCTTTTCTCTAGTGTCGTAAAGTTCAGTTCCTTCAGCCGCTCTTCATATCCCATCCCTCGTAGCTCTGGGACAAGCCTCGTCGCAAACCTCTGAACCTTCTCCAGTTTCTTTATGTGTTTCTTCAGGTGGGGGCTCCATGATGGCGCGGCATACTCTAAGACGGGTCTCACGTAGGCAGTGTAAAGCGCCCTAAAAGCTTCCTCATTTAGGTTTCTGAATGAAGTTCTAATTTTCGCCAGTGTAGAGTACGCTGCTGTCGTTATCCTATTTATATGTGCCTCAGGAGTTAGATTAGATGTCACATCCACTCCCAGGTCTCTTTCTCGAATCGTTACAGGTAGGCTGTTCCCCTTCATTGTGTACTGTCCCTTTGGTCTCCTGTCACCTGATCCCATTTCCATAACTTTACATTTACTGGTGTTAAACTCCAGTAGCCATTTCCCTGACCATCTCTGCAGCCTGTTTAAGTCCTCTTGGAGGATCCTACAATCCTCGTCTGTCACAACTCTTCTCATTAATTTTGCGTCATCTGCAAACATTGACATGTATGATTCCACTCCTGTAAACATATCATTTACGTAAATTAGAAAGAGGATTGGTCCCAGCACCGATCCTTGAGGTACTCCACTTGTTACTGTTCGCCAGTCCGACTTTTCGCCCCTTACCATTACCCTCTGGCTCCTTCCTGTTAGGTAGTTCTTCACCCATACTAGGGCCTTTCCGCTTACTCCTGCCTGCCTCTCAAGTTTGTATAGCAGTCTCATGTGCGGTACCGTATCAAAGGCCTTTTGGCAGTCAAGAAATATGCAGTCTGCCCAGCCTTCTCTGTCCTGCCTTATCCTTGTTACTTTATCATAGAATTCTAAAAGGTTTGTTAGGCATGATTTCCCTGTCCAGAACCCATGTTGGTGCTTGTTTACAAACCCAATGCTCTCCAGGTGCTCAACAAGTCTTAGCCTAATTATTCTTTCAAGTATTTTGCAGGGGATGCTTGTCAGTGATACGGGTCTGTAGTTAAGTGCCTCCTCCCTATCACCCTTTTTGAAAATCGGTACGACATTTGCCTCCTTCCAGCAACTGGGCAATTCTCCCGACATAAGTGACTCATTAAAGATCATTGCCAGAGGCACGCTGAGAGCTTGCGCTGCCTCTTTGAGTATCCACGGTGATACTTTGTCTGGTCCAACAGCTTTATTTGCATCCAGTGTTGTCAACTGTTTCATTACATCCTCTGCTGTCACCTCTATATCCGATAGTCTTTCATCTTGGGTAATCTCTTCTAACAATGGGAGCTGCTCAGGCTCGGTTGTGAACACTCCATGGAATTTTGCATTCAGTACCTCGCAGATTTCCTTGTCGCTTTCTGTATATGCCCCTTCTGTTTTCCTCAGTCTTGTCACTTGGTCATTTACCGACATCTTCCTTCTTATATGGCTATGTAGTAATTTTGGTTGCTTTTTCGCTTTGACTGCAATATCGTTCTCATAATTTCTTTCCGACACTCGTCTTATGTTAATGTAATCATTCCTAGCTCTGTTACATCTAATCCTGTTGTCCTCTGTCCTTTGTCTTCTGTACTTCCTCCACTCCCTCCTGCTTCTCACCTTTGCTTCCTGACACTGTCTATTAAACCATGGGTTATTATATTCCCTCCTGCTTTTTTCCTTTATTGTTGGAATAAATCTATCTTCAGCCTCCTTGCATTTCAATATGACTTGGTTCATCATACCTTGCACTGTTTTTCCTCTAAGTTCTTCCTCCCACTGCACTTCTCCCAGGTAGTCCCTTATCCTTCTGTAGTCCCCTTTTCTGTAATCAAGTCTCCTTTCCCGGACCTCTTGTCCTTTGGTCACAATTTTAAGCTCCATCATGTAGTCAAAGACTAGGACACAATGGTCACTAGCTCCTAGTGGTATTTCATGTTCCAACTGCTCGATGTCTTCTACATTCTGAGTGATAATGAGATCTAATAGGCTGGGCGTATCCCCTCCTCTTTCCCTAGTATCTTCTTTCACATGCTGTGTTAGGAAATTCCTGTCAATAACGTCTACCAGCTTCGCTCCCCAGGTCTCCTCCCCGCCATGGGGATTCCTCGTTTCCCAATTTATCTCTCCGTGATTTAGGTCCCCCATGACCAGCAGCTTCGCTCTCATTCTATGCGCTAAATTCTATGTGTGTGTGTGTGTGCGTGTGTGTGTGTGTGCGTGTGTGTGTGTGTGTGAGTGTGTGTGTGTGTGTGTGTGTGTGTGTGTGTGTGTGTGTGTGTGTGTGTGTGTGTGTGTGTGTGTGTGTGTGTGTGTGTGTGTGTGCGCGCGTGCTCACTTAGTTGTGCTTTCGGGATCGAGCTTAGGCTCTTTGATTCCGCCTTTCAACAATCGGTCAATTGGTGTACAGGTTCCCGAGCCTATTGGGCTCCATCACATCTACATTTGAAACTGTATGGAGTCTGCCTCCACCATATCACTTCCTAATGAATTCCATTTGTTAAGTACACTGACACTATACAAATTCTTTCTAACATCTCTGTGGTACCAAGTTTGGGTACCTAAGTTTCCACCTGCGTCCTTCATCGTTGTGTACCACCCGTGCTAAATAGTTTGTCTACCCTGTCAATTCCTCAAAGAATTTTGTAGGTGGTAATCATGTCTCCCCTAAATTATGTGTTCCAGTGACATGAGGTTTAATTCCAGTAATGTTTCTCCGTGGGATTTAGTTCATGAACCAATTATGTACCTCTGTAATCCTTTCCACCACCGCCTACAGGATCGGTATGGGGTGCACAATAAAGAAAGAAATTGAAAACAAATTTGCCATGCTCTCCAGCCTCGCCATAGTGTCCCACTCTTCACAAGATACAGGTCGTCTGCATTCACCATAGGACCCCTTCTCACCAAACGATACTCATATCTTTCTAGCATAGCTCTCCCTCCTGAATCTTATGGCAGATTATGGGGAAGACGTTGCTTGCTCCAAGAGCACGACCCTCATCCTGTAAGTACACTCAGAATACTGGGCTATGAGATATCTGATCAACTGGGCTGTGACTCTTACGTCAGACTGCAAGCCTCATACCTGGAGAGGGTTTCGGGAATTCTTCTACTCCCCTAGCCTGGGGCCAGGCTCGAGTAGTGATAACTTGGTCCAACATATTTCAGCCACGTTGTTGTGACTCCTCGTCTGCATATGTTCATTATATTTTATATATATATATATATATATATATATATATATATATATATATATATATATATATATATATATATATATATATATATATATATATATTATTAAATATGACCGAAAAAGTAAGATTAATAATTCTAACACGAATTTTCTCAATCTTTCGTACATTTCGTTTCACTGTTGGCGGTAAATCAAAAATCAATTCTCCAAAATTCATTTTTATTTCTAGTCTGACGCGACACGAGCGCGTTTCGTAAAACTTATTACATTTTCAAAGACTTTAGTTCACAAATACACAACTGAATAGAACTTACGCATCTCCGATTTTATATCTACATTTGAGTGAGGTGGAAGGGGTGATGTGGCATTAACACAAGACAGAACAAGATGTGGTATTAATAGGGTATTAATTTCATCAACACAAGACAGAACAAGAGTATTAATAGGGTATTAATTTCATCAACACAAGACAGAACACGAAACAATGGATATTGAATAGAAGTGTTTGTAGAAAGCCTATTGGTCCATATTTCTTGATGCTTCTATATTGGAGCGGAGTCTTGAGGTGGGTAGAATATAGTTGTGAATATATAATATTATATATATATATATATATATATATATATATATATATATATATATATATATATATATATATAATATTAAACACTGCCTTTGAGTAATGAAGACCTGGTTCCTTATCCTCACCACAGTTTCATCCTGCAGCTGAAATCGCTGTCTCACCATTGTATGACGATCAACAACACCTGCATCACATTCGCTGCCCTTCAAAACTACAATCAAACTTTTTTGCTACCGTCGCCTTCAGATTTCTTCTCTTGCTCACACAAACTCATTCGCAATCTTTTTCCAATTCCTCCTCTCACTCTACACCACATCATCTGCACCCAACTGCACAATCGTTATTGTATTGTGTCATCGACAACACACTTGTATTGTTGTTGTGTCATCATCAGGTGTGTGGGGGGGGGGGGCTTGCTAATGAAGGGGGAGGCAACAGTGATCAATTATTCGTAAATGTCAAATTCAACAGTCAGAATCCTCGTTAATTTGGCAGCCTCTGGCCTCGATAATTGAAGGCAAATTTACTGAACTGTTAACTTTATGCAGAACTACAGTTTATTCCCTCGAATCATAACAGAGGCTGAATGCAAATTATACCAGACCAATATAATACACGTCGGACGGACAAATTCTCGGACGTCGGTTCGAATCCTCGTCACGGCCCTTGTGGATTTGTTCAAATTTTACCAGGTCCCTCGAACCACGATGGCTAGAGAATAGGAAGAAATTCAAATATTAAAAACCAAATAACTGACAATTACTAACACAGAAGGTGAGCCATCAGAGAAAAGCGCCCAGCCATTAGGACTATACAGCACTTGGAAGGGGTCAGGATAAGGATTAGGGATGGGACAGAGGGAAGGAATGGTGCCCAACCACTTGGACGGTCGGGAATTGAACGCCTATTGTGTTTACCCTTTGGCAAGCATCCCTTGAAGTTACCTTGAAGTTACCTTGAAGTGTTTCCGGGGCTCAGCGTCCCCGTGGTCCGGTCGTCGACCGGATGGTAGGGTCGTCGACCGGACCCCGACAAAATAGGGATAAGGTAATCACTCACGTTTAAGTAACAATTACCTTATGAAACACTCACACTTACAATTACAAATACTGACACATTCATGTAAGGTTGTACATCAGTTCATTCAACCCATCCTCCTGTTTTGGTAGTACTTATAGTAACGCTGAGGACCCATAGTATATATTCCAACGTACAACGGAATTAGAAAGTAGATATCGGTACTATTGAGTTGGACAAACCGGAAAACTTGTTTTACTTGTACAGTATACACATTTTACTTGTGTTTCTTTGACAAACTAAACTAACCTAACCTTCCTAGGCCTAATATGCGATATCCGAGGCCTTATATAGTACATATGTGTGTTATACTATGACCAGACCACACACTAGAAGGTAAAGGGACGACAACGTCTCGGTCCGTCTTGGGCCATTCTCAAGATCGAGTCGACTTTTTTTGCTTAACCAAACTTGATACTAGAATGTAATCATTCATATTGTATCTATATATAATGTACTATTTCAATCTTTTCGCACCAAGTACATTCAACTACATTTCAGTTTACTGTAGCCTGACAGTTGGGTGGACAGCGCTTTCGGATTCGTAGTCCTGAGATTCTGGGTTCGATCCCCGATGGAGACAAATGAGCAAAATGTTTCTTTCACCCTGATGCCCCCGTTACCTAGCAGTAAATAGGTACCTGGGAGTTAGACAGCTGCTACAGGCTGCTTCCCGGGGGAGGGGAGGGGGGTGTAACAAAAAGGAGGCCTGGTTGAGGACCGGGCCGCGGGGACGCTAAGCCCCGAAATCATCTCAAGATAACCTCAAAATAACCTCAAACCTAACAAACGTAACAGCGGTAGAGTAAACAAGACCCCAGGTGGTGAGTCACAGGAGCACCAACCCTCCCGGAAACTCCAATCCATAGTCAAGTTATCGACCGCAACTCCAAGACATTCAAAATTAACGGCCCTCCTGCTAAACAATATAGACTTCCCCTTCTATATACTGACGGCTCTACAACTTTTTTATTTACACAGCTTAATATTGATCCAATAAGGCCCGGAGCCTCATTAGTTTATTATCACATGTGTGTGGTGGGGGTAGGCGCGTAGGAAAGAAAGAAAACTGGTATTCGAGCATTACGTCGATGTTTCAGGTTTTAGGAACCAATCCACTGGGGCGTTCTCAAGTTGCTGTCAGAAAATAATACTCGCTTAAAAGGGAGAAATGTGGCCTTGGGACACACGGGTGACTATGGGAAGGTCAGCGTGACATTTCCCACCATGAATATGGGAAATTATTTCTCAATTGTGCAATAGAAGGGCGTCACACATGGCAACATGCAGCCTAGCATCAGAGATACATCCACATGTAACACTGTAAAAGTGTTTGGTTTAGGTTAATACATACATAGAGTACATGAGTCACAGACAAGGATCTGAGAGGCGCCAGTTGTCTGCCTGAGATCTCACACCTCAAAGCGTTAATGACCCCAAGTGACCTGAGGTCAGATCATGATAATTTCACCTTGCTTCCGCTAAGCGTATAATTGGAGCCGGGTAGCCTTCAAACATGCCGACGTTTAAGGAGTGGCTTGGTAGTGCCGGAGGCTATCTACTTGTGGGCGGAGTTAGCTACTAGGTTCCCCAATATAAACTCGGAGAGCTATCCAGCAAAAAGCATTAACAGACAGAACGGCAGTCAGGATTGCAGAAGAGACGGCCTAGCAGGAAGGCTGTCGGCCGGCAGGGCGGGAGTCTCTGTCAACTACAGACCCCCCCCCCTCTATCCAGCTATAGGCAGAGACACTTGGTGAGTGAACAGTAAGGTGACTTGTCGTGTTTTACAAGTGTTGTGTGACGATCAGGGGCAGTCAAGTTGTAGGGTTCTCGAATTCTTGGATGATGACTCACTTTGCATATTAAACTGGAACATTTTAATTGAATTGCTAAATTATGATACTTCATGTGAAATATAATTATGAATTTATTATTTAAATTGTGTTTAACTTTGTTCCCTAGAGCTTTGAGTTGAGGTGAGAAAGCCTCTGTGGTTACTGGTTTCATGGTTTAGAATGAGTACATGATAAAGATGGGAACTACTAATAGGGAACTCATGATAACATCTTTTGAGAATTTTGTGATACAGGCAAGTTCCATTCCTTGTCTCGTATGTAATGATCATGAATGGATGGTGGCAGCATTTCGTCTTCTACTATCTACTCTTCTACGTCTACTTTCTACCCTTCTACTACTACCTATCTATTCCTCTCCCTCCACCCCTCTCTAAACTCTCACTTTCAACTAATGACCCTCCTCGCTCCTCCCACCTCCCTACCTCTTACCCGAAACCCTCACTAATTACTTCACTATTCATTTCTTTCCTTTCGTTTCCTCTTATACGTTTGTGGCAATGATTCTGTATTCTAGAGTTCTCTCTAGAGTTTCGGGTAGCTGATCCAGTTACGGCGCCTTGTAGTCTTAGCACCTAGGTAGTCAAATACCTAGGTTACAAGGTGTTGAACGAGAGAGGCTGCCTTAGGAACTCTGGAGGTGCTCTAGAATAGTTAGCTAACTGGGGACGGGATAACGGACTAGAGAGAGCTGTTTCCCCCGGCCTCGTTAGTTAACTGGGGGGTGGAATAATGGACAAGATAGAGCTATTTCCCCCACCCCCCGTTACAATGTTGGCAGCGGTGTTGAACAATGTTGTAGGTAGATGGTGTTCTTTTAACATTGTTCAGTCCCACGTGTCCTTTTGCCGCTCAGGCGCTATCAGGGAGATCTTGACAGGTGTTTTACTTTCGCGAGTTAGCGAGTTTTTCAGGTTAGGAGATAGTGATTTTCTGACGATGTATTTTAGTGAGTTTGTGAGTTTTGTGGTGTTCAGGGAATGTTCACCAGAACTTGCGTGTGTAGTGATTAATGTTAGTGATAAGATTTGGTGATTTTGGAACTTAGCGGTGTTGGTAGTGCAGGTCAGCTGAGTGTGACAGGTGACCTCGCATGTCCCACGGGGACACCCAGCCACCGCTGGTCTCCAGGTCAGTGGGGAGTGGCAGGTGTAGTTTTTAAGTAGTTTTTAGTGGTTCTGCTCAGATTATTGCGATCGACTGTTTTACTCCATTTGAACGCAATAACCCGAGGTGTACTGGTCTTGTACAGCATGCTAGGGGGAGCCTTAGTATGTCAGTAGACTTCACGTTGGGGACGCTCGACGTTAGATAGTCTGGTCACAGGGGTGGCAACAGTTTGGAGTTGTTGACCGGCGGAGAAGCTAGGAAAACACTCTGGGTCACGTAGGTGGCTGTAGGTTAAGGGTGGGAGTAATGGTTAATTATGTACTTAAGATTAGGAACGGTACAGTTAAGTTTAGGCTAGTGTTTTGTCTATTAGTGTTGATTTTTTTTTTGTGACAAGTTAAAGGTAGTGATGACCTTATTCTCTCTTCTCTAACTTTCCTCTGTTACTGTCTTATGTTCCACCAAGTCAATATCATTCAGTGTTAATTGGATTATTTTAAAAATTTAAGTGTAGTTGTTGCCAGGAGGAGAGCGGTATGACTGGACTGTGTAACCCTATACAAACTACAGGGTCACACAACAGCATGGAACACGGGTATTGTCGCCTTTCTGTTCACCCACAGGTGGGAGCCAGAAGAGAGGAGAGACGCACATACAAAAGAGGGAGACGGCTGCTGTGTACCACACTCACGGGCGTTTATCACCACCACCACGACCAGCCCACTACCTGGAGGTCATGGCTCCACCACCATCACCACCCCAGGGGACCCCAAGATGCAGCCCTCTCGGTCAGTCAACATTGGTCTACCCAGTGGACCCCAGGTCGTTCTGCAGACGACCCCAGACGACCCAGTAATGATGGAAGAGGAGCAACAACGACTCCAGTCTGTCCCACCAACATCGGTCTACCCAGGATGGACCCCAGGACGGACAGACCCCCAATGGACCCCAGGTCGCTTGTCTAAGACCCATGGGAGGAGGAAGAGAGAAGAAAGAAGAGAGAAGAAAGAAGAAAGAAGAGAGAAGAAAGAAGAGAGAAGAAGGAAGAGAGAAGAAAGAAGAAGAAGAAGATAAGACAAGCTGAGTGAGACACGATGCCTCGTGTCCCTTGCTGGTATCAGCATCATTGCATGGAGCGTAATTGCAAGACAGGATCGTTTGCCTTAACTGGCCGCCCCTCCTACTAGCATGTTGCTCTGTTGAGTGATTCTTCCTGTGTCGTGCGGACTTGATGTGGCTGTCAGAAGTGGCTCTCTGAAGGAGGCGTGCTGGAGCAACAGGGAGGAAGAAGAGTAGGATGGGATTTCTACTGTTGGCAACGATATGAAGGTCTCGAAACTTGTAGTCCCTATAGCTGTGAAGAACCCCAATATACGTCTCTCATGGTGACTGACGTAGGGCCAATTACAGATCAGCTGGGACAACCGAATTCCACGGTCCTGTGCGCAGTTCAAGTAGTAACGGCTTTCGGGTTGACCAAGTGTTGTTGTGCGTTAACGACGGAGAAGCGACGGAGGCAGTTGTGTTGAAGAAATGTGGTACAGGATTATCTACAAGACCAAGCAGTGACGTCGCCCAGCCAGAGACAATGGACGTCTGTCTATATATTTCATTTTTTAGAGTAGGATGATGTATATTTGTTTAGCTAGGATGTATTCTTTTCGTTAATAAAGTTGTCGCACACAGCTAGCTTGCTTTAGTAGTGTTGCAAAAACTTTATTTTCGGGGAGAAGGGGAGATGTAACACTGTAAAAGTGTTTGGTTTAGGTTAATACATACATAGAGTACATGAGTCACAGACAAGGATCTGAGAGGCGCCAGTTGTCTGCCTGAGATCTCACACCTCAAAGCGTTAATGACCCCAAGTGACCTGAGGTCAGATCATGATAATTTCACCTTGCTTCCGCTAAGCGTATAATTGGAGCCGGGTAGCCTTCAAACATGCCGACGTTTAAGGAGTGGCTTGGTAGTGCCGGAGGCTATCTACTTGTGGGCGGAGTTAGCTACTAGGTTCCCCAATATAAACTCGGAGAGCTATCCAGCAAAAAGCATTAACAGACAGAACGGCAGTCAGGATTGCAGAAGAGACGGCCTAGCAGGAAGGCTGTCGGCCGGCAGGGCGGGAGTCTCTGTCAACTACAGACCCCCCCCCCCCCTCTATCCAGCTATAGGCAGAGACACTTGGTGAGTGAACAGTAAGGTGACTTGTCGTGTTTTACAAGTGTTGTGTGACGATCAGGGGCAGTCAAGTTGTAGGGTTCTCGAATTCTTGGATGATGACTCACTTTGCATATTAAACTGGAACATTTTAATTGAATTGCTAAATTATGATACTTCATGTGAAATATAATTATGAATTTATTATTTAAATTGTGTTTAACTTTGTTCCCTAGAGCTTTGAGTTGAGGTGAGAAAGCCTCTGTGGTTACTGGTTTCATGGTTTAGAATGAGTACATGATAAAGATGGGAACTACTAATAGGGAACTCATGATAACATCTTTTGAGAATTTTGTGATACAGGCAAGTTCCATTCCTTGTCTCGTATGTAATGATCATGAATGGATGGTGGCAGCATTTCGTCTTCTACTATCTACTCTTCTACGTCTACTTTCTACCCTTCTACTACTACCTATCTATTCCTCTCCCTCCACCCCTCTCTAAACTCTCACTTTCAACTAATGACCCTCCTCGCTCCTCCCACCTCCCTACCTCTTACCCGAAACCCTCACTAATTACTTCACTATTCATTTCTTTCCTTTCGTTTCCTCTTATACGTTTGTGGCAATGATTCTGTATTCTAGAGTTCTCTCTAGAGTTTCGGGTAGCTGATCCAGTTACGGCGCCTTGTAGTCTTAGCACCTAGGTAGTCAAATACCTAGGTTACAAGGTGTTGAACGAGAGAGGCTGCCTTAGGAACTCTGGAGGTGCTCTAGAATAGTTAGCTAACTGGGGACGGGATAACGGACTAGAGAGAGCTGTTTCCCCCGGCCTCGTTAGTTAACTGGGGGGTGGAATAATGGACAAGATAGAGCTATTTCCCCCACCCCCCGTTACACACAGGCCGCTTATATTTCCATTGTGTTCTACGAGAACAGGGAATATACTGAGGATGTAATGATGTACTCACCTAATTGTGCTTGCGGGGGTTGAGCTCTGGCTCTTTGATCCCGCTTCTCAACTGTCAATCAACTGATGTACAGGTCCCTGAGCCTACTGGGCTCTATTATTACATTTGAAACTGTGTATGGAGTCAGCCTCCACCACATCACTGCCTAACTACTCTGACAGTGAAAAAGTTCTTTCTAACGTCCCTGTGTGGTGGTTGTGGTGCGCATGTGCAAAAGACAAGACCTTTAGCTTGTCTTATGCCTCACATAAAATTAATATATTCTGTTTCCGATCATTTGTGGCCAAATAGTCTATTATGCTCTACAAAGGCATCATCAGGAGTTCAGCATCTCACTCTAATCCTTTAAAATAATCCCTTATTCTCGCATACTGACCTTTACCCTTGACTGCTGATTTTCTATGAGGTATATATACCAATACACCACTACAGAGGGTCTATTCTCTCATTTCTACTCATTCCTAGTGAAGGCAAAACTTGTCTGATGGGTTTCCTCTGTGACGAGTTATGAAGTTCACTTCTGCGGACTCCATCAACCATGGAGTCCGCAGAAGTCTATATGAAGTCTACAGAAGTCTACTGCTCGGTCTACATGTGTCATGGGCTCTGCATGGATTTCTGGCTACCCTCTCTGTTTAGCCATGATTTATCTTTCTCATGACTAGCTGCTTTGCTCTTATTCTCTGGCCAGTTGTTGATGCCCCGTGTATGAATTGTTTATGTTCTTCTCATCATAGTTCTACCAAAGCCTTCTGTTGTTCACTGGTGGGTTATGTAAGCCACCTCTACCACTACTTTGCCTCCACCTGTTCATGCAACACTTCTCTATTTCCACAAGGGTCTGTGACTGAAACTTCCGCTAGCTTCCACATGACCAAAAGTGCCATAACGCTGTTCCAATTTTCGTTCATTTTGTTCTTGTTTGTGTTCCTTTACGATAATCCGCAGCCTATTGGGATATACTGAGGGTCGGGGGGGGGGGGGGCGAATGTTTCTACTCAACATCGTCGGGTACATTAAGAGAGCAAGCAGGGGTGTACTTAAGGATAAATCAAGACAGAACCCAAGTCCACACTCAGGCCCTGCACAGCAACACTGAAACTTGCAGGTCATAAATAATAAGAAAGACGGTGGATGCTCTGGAACCCTACTCCCCACTCACTCTCACTCTCTCTCTCTTACACACACACGCGTGAGTGGGGGATCAGCCAGTGGCCGCCCAGAACCCTGCAGTAGCTCCCTAGGCTCTGCAACTCCTAGGATCTGCAGTAGCCAAAACATTCCAGAACTACCAGTAGCCTTCAGAAAACGTTGTAGCCTTATTAAGCATGCATGGTATCAGAAGCCGGCACTCCCTGGCCTTCCAGAACCTGCTCGAGCCTACCAGGACCTACTAAAGCCTACCAGAACCTACTAAAGCCTACCAGAACCTACTAAAGCCTACCAGAACCTACTAAAGCCTACCAGGACCTACTAAAGCCTACCAGAACCTACTAAAGCCTACCAGAACCTACTAAAGCCTACCAGGACCTACCAAAGCCTACCAGAACCTACCAAAGCCTACCAGAACCTACTAAAGCCTACCAGAACCTACTAAAGCCTACCAGAACCTACTAAAGCCTACCAGGACCTACCAAAGCCTACCAGAACCTACTAAAGCCTACCAGGACCTACCAAAGCCTACCAGAACCTACTAAAGCCTACCAGAACCTACTAAAGCCTACCAGAACCTACTAAAGCCTACCAGAACCTACTAAAGCCTACCAGAACCTACTAAAGCCTACCAGAACTTACTAAAGCCTACCAGAACCTACTAAAGCCTACCAGAACCTACTAAAGCCTACCAGAACCTACTAAAGCCTACCAGAACCAACTAAAGCCTACCAGAACCGCAATCTTGATTGATAAAGATTAAGCCACCCAAGAGGTGGCACGGGCATGAATAGCCCGTAACCGCAATCTCTTAAATGTTTGCTTTTCATTTCGCACGCAGCCACGCCAGACCAGATGAGTACTCCCTCCTACACCCCCCCCCCCTTCCCTCCCCCCATCCTTTACCTCACCAGGGATCACCTAGCCTCCTTATAAGTACATTTATTGAGACTATAAACCACATCTCAAAAGGATAGAGTAGAGTAGGCTACGTCTACCCTACATTCCTATAGGTTTACCCATTCCATTGGCTACTGCACCCAGAGTCCCCAGACCAGGAGGCCTGGTCTAGAGACCGGGCTCCGGGGACATTGATCCTAATAACGGAATCATCGAACGGTCAGGTATCCCTTACACCACACGCACAAATCACAATAGCGTGATGTATCAAATGAACAAATCCACAAGGGCCGTGACGAGGGTTCGAACCTACATCCAAGAGGATCCCAGACGCTGCCTTAATCGACGGAGCTACGACATGATTAAAAGAATTCTTTTAACCATGTCGTAGCTCAGTCGATTAAGGCAGCGTCTGGGATCCTCTCGGACGTAGGTTCGAACCCTCGTCACGGCCCTTGTTGATTAGTTCAAAGTATCCCTTTATTGAATCTGCCCTCCTGCACCACATACCATGAACCTGTAACCTTCAACCCCAGGTCCTGCACCCTATTAAATCTGAAGCCCTTCGCCGCTATTTCTGATAAGCCAACCCCTCCTCCCTCCAGTCACCCCTTCAGCGAACCTTAACCCCAATCAACCCCTCATCGAGCTTTGATTCCATCGTGCCATCTGTTTGATCCTTACTCCCACGTGAAGCCTCCACGCCTCCATCCCTCGTCCTCCCAGGGGACCCGAGGCCAGACGGCCCAGCTCCAGGTCACTAGCCCCTCTGAGTGTGGGCGACCCACACTGCAAGGTGTTACACTCGGCGGCTTTCGTGGTCTTAAACTAAAACTTATACCAGGAATTTCAATGGCCTGTTATTGTTGACTTACTGGTGCCGTGTTACAGATGGAATAGAGGAGGAGGAGTTGGCGGCGGCATAAACAGGATAACATCGGCAGCATATGAGACGCTGGCAAATATAAGAATCGTTTCGAATATAATGTCGTTTAG
Source organism: Procambarus clarkii (assembly GCF_040958095.1). NCBI lineage: Eukaryota > Metazoa > Arthropoda > Malacostraca > Decapoda > Cambaridae > Procambarus > Procambarus clarkii. The sequence continues at coordinate 42,319,626 of NC_091183.1, read as the reverse complement.
AAACCTGAACTTCAGGACTTCTTTCAAAGCAATCTGCACCACATTTGAGCAAATCCACAAGGGCTGTGACGAGGATTCGAACCTACGTCTGAGAGCATCCCATCGACATGGACATCGATCCCCTTGTGGATTTGTTCATTTGATGTATCAGGCTATTGTGATTTCTGTGTGCACAACGTTTATTTGACCAATACTGGAATATGCATCACCGGCATGGAATCGCCACCTTGTGAAGCACAAAGCCGAAACTAAAAAAAAGTAGAGAGGAAAGTATAATGGGAAATAGTGCGGTGGTGGGGGTGGGGGGGGAATTGTTAGAGGAGAGCATCGAGAGAGAAGAGAGAGAAGATTAAGCCACCCAAAAGGTGGCACGGGCATGAATAGCCCATAAGTGGTGGCCCTTTTGAGCCATTTCCAGTATCAATAGATGATACTGGAGATCTGTGGAGGTGCGACTGCACCCTGCGTGACGGGAGATGTCTCCCGTGAGGAGAGCATCATAAGAAGGTGCTCTATAGAGTGCCAAAAGATACAATAGACTTAGTATGACGAGTAGAGATGACACAGACACAGAGGAACGCTATATAAACATCAGAGGTTCACGAACTCCATTACGGGCTATTCATGCCCGTGCCACCTCTTGGGTGGCTTAATCTTTATCAATCACGAACTCTTCAATCTCTTTCCACCACACACAACAAATGCTGCCTTAACAATACTGCATGTTTCCGAGAGATAGTCTGACCAATTCCAGCAGGATTAGCCGGGTTGTAATCAATAGGCCATGTGGGGCTGCGGGCTCCTGCCTGCCCGATACCTGTTATCACCAGTCACGCCTATCCCCAGATTGGGCTTACAGATCACAACTCTCCACACAGACTACAGGTAAACTACAGGTATGAGAGGTAGTCTTGAGATAAACATTCAAGATGGTTGCCGCGGTGTCCGTCACAGTAGCGTGTGAAGAGTTTGGGTGATAAGAGGAGGAAGAAGAAAGAGGGTGTAAAGAATAGTCTCTCGGGCGATAGGCGAGGGTAGGCAGATTAGCCCCCTTCTCTTGACATGCCACTTCGTAAAAAAATGGTATACGGTGTGTGTGTGTGGGGGGGGGGGATAGAGAGAGAGCTAAGGTAGGAGGGGATGTCTGGGAGGGGTTGTGTGTGGGGGGGGGGATAGAGAGAGAGCTAAGGTAGGAGGGGATGTCTGGGAGGGGTTGTAGGTGGGAACTAGGTTTTGTGTTGGCTACTCAAATCGGTCCAGCTGCTCCCCGCCTCCCCGTCTTCCTGTTTATCTCAGTTTAAGCTCCAGAATTACAGTTTTCTTTATCATGCTTGGTATACAGTCTCCATCTCCCTCCCTCCTTTGTACAGTCTCCATCTCCCTCCCTCCTTTGTACAGTCTCCATCTCCCTCCCTCCTTTGTACAGTCTCCATCTCCCTCCCTCCTTTGTACAGTCTCCATCTCCCTCCCTCCCTTGTACAGTCTCCATCTCCCTCCCTCCTTCCCTTGTACAGTTCAACCCACCCTTCCCGCATCATGTGACACTTCTCCCCTATACCCGCCTTGCCCCTCCCGATACCCGCCCCCCAGCTAACCATCCATTTTAAAACTGGGGGTTAACATTTTCACTACTAGACAGTTGAGAGGCGGGCCGAAAGAGCAGAGCTCAACCCCCGCAAGCACAACTAGGTGAATACAGCTGAGGGTGGAGGTGTCTGTCTGTCAGACACATTCAGACTTGACTCGCCGACTTCTAACCTTACATGCTGGACTCAACACCCGACTCTCCAACCTCTCACAATCTCATAGAAAGACGGGGCCCCGCTGTTGGCCCACACTAGGCAGGTCCGATATAATTCCACCCTTCTCCAAAGTTGGAGAACTCTTGAAACCGACTACAGGTAAATGGATTAAACCTGAATGTAACATTTCATACAAAATATACAGATCTCTTGGTCTTGAGATGATTTCGGGGCTTTTTAGTGTCTTGAGATGATTTCGGGGCTTTTTAGTGTCCCCGCGGCCCGGTCCTCGACCAGGTCTGATCTCAGATCAGACAGATCTCATATAATTATGGTGCTATGAAACCCTTCACACCCTGAACTTTACACTGAGACAGGTGTAAAGACTAAGCTAGCCCCCATCCCCAACTTCTGCCCCCACCATTCTCACCCATCCTTGAGACTACCCATGAGTCTTTAGACTACACCCCCCCCCCAATCCACCCCCAGAGCCCCCCCCCCATCCCACTTTTGCCCTGAGAGGCAGCTCAAATATTCACTCCGCCCTCAAAAATAAAAACCCACCCCTCACCCTGCTATAAGATATAGATGACCTGTTTTTATTTGTGGTTTACCTGTCGTTAATCTCCAGTGTTTTTCTGCTCTCACAACAAGACCTGTGGCTGGGCTTTCCCGGTGCCTTATTGCTCAGCGAATTTATTTGTTTTAGCAGCCCCCGCAGCCCTAACAACCTAGCAGATCAGTACCTCCTGCAGGAACTTCTCAAACTCCTTCTTTAAGACTAACCTTTGTTGCAGGCGGTTGAAAAGTCGGGTATCTTTGATGTTCACAGTCTCTACCCAAACCCGGTCCTACGCTCTATCCCCCACTACCCTCCCACCAATTAGTCTACCCTGAGACAGAAACTTCCCCCCACCCCCTGGAAACACAAACCGAAACTCTCTATTTTCTGCTTGTTACAACTTTATAAAGTTGTTACATCTTGGCTTAACGTATTTATGACGTATCAGAACGTTGTTACAACTTGCTATATTGGTTGTTATAACTGGTTAGGAGGTGTTAAAACTTGTTCGAACGTTGTACCAACGTCGTAGTTTCGGTGTGTTTGGCGGGCCCACCCCACAAACACACATACACCCACCCCAACATCGAGACCCCATTCACAACATGACACCTCCCCCACACTCACTCTCCCTCCCCCACACTCACTCTCCCTCCTCCACACTCACTATCCCTCCCCCACACTCACTCTCCCTCCCCCACACTCACTCTCCCTCCCCCACACTCACTCTCCCTCCTCCACACTCACTATCCCTCCCCCCAATCACCCCGTGTCCTTCCCAACAGTCTCCGGCGTCCAACACCACGACGACTCATCTGATAACCGACACCTCAGCCCCCCTCTCGTCTCCTATTATTACCAATCCTACATTTCCAATTTCTAAGCATTTTTCCTGCACCTTTTCACCTTTAAACATCCCCCTACCCTACCCTACCCTACCCCCCCCCCCCACTAAAAAAGGGGGCTGCAGGCCCGTTGTGAGGTTATAGAGGACAAACAGTGAGGGACAAGACCCCATCCTCCTGCAGCAAAGATTTTCTACTTATATTCTAAGCTGTATCACTTATGAACCCATCCCTGCACTTGTGTGGCAGTGCACAATAGAAAGTTGTTTTCACATATCCACACATTAAAACATTGATTGTAACCGTGATATATATGTGCTTCAGCCTACAGTTTAGGCCTATTGTCTTATGTATGACCCTCTGTCCTGCGTGACAGTGAATACTAGCATTAACCTCAATTTAATAAGACTATCAAAATCCTCAGATTAGGCAAAATTGTAATTAATTTTGTCAATAAAGATGTTAATAATAAATAATATAATAGATAAATCTCATTCTTGTGATGCTCTTGGGTATAGGCTATTATAATGCTGAAGGTATGATGATGTGTGAGGAGCAGAGGCGGCAGTGTGAAGACTGATCCCGTCCACAATTAACTCCCCTAATTAAGTCATCATACACCATGCAGGATGTTTGCACAAAAATATAATTACAGCAATTTATAGAATGACGATGACTAATTAAATTGCTGCTTCCCTCCGTCAATCTCTGCTTCCCTGCCTTGCTGCCTGCCTTCTTCCTGCCTTAATTCCCTGCTTCCCTACCTTCCCCTCTCGTCCTCCCTCATTTCCCTCACTCTTTAATTACTATAAATTATTAGCCATTAATGAAAGTTTTCCTTATTTTGAAACCGCAGCGAATTAAACAACATTATTTCTATATAAAGTAATAAATACAGAAACGCTGCAAATAACTAGAAGAGCAAGTAAAAAAAAAATGATGTTTACATAAAGCGTCAACTGAAGTGTTTTTTATGAGTTGTGGAGGTAATATGTCTTCACCTAGTTGTATTCACCTAGATGTGCTTGCGGGGGTTGAGCTCTGCTCTTTTTGACCCGCCTCTCAACTGTCAATCAATGGCAGGTGTGGTCACCACTCCCCTGCTAGACACACATGTCATCTTGATCTCGCTGAGATGATCAATATCCCCGCGGCCCGCGTACCAGATCTTCTGGTGGGCAGTCTGGTCAACCTGACTGTTAGACGCCGCTGCTCGCAGTCTAACCCATGAATCACAGCCCGGTTAATCAGGTACCCTTCGGCGGTGTTCATCACGGTCTCTTTTGAATAGAGAGAGAGAGGGAGGTTTCTAGGCGCATTCGCCTTATGTATAGAGCGAGACATGTTTCGTCAGATTAATCGATTACTTATAAAAGTTGCGTGGTCTCAGTATATCTGGTATGCTCTGGCCAGAAAATGAGCACTACTAGACACACTGCTTCTCTCACAGACCCCCAAACATTGTGTCAGCAAGGCGGACAGTCCGTCCACTATCATAAATCGCACAATATCGCACAATTTTCCCACATTTCCTTCACCTGTACCTCTTGGTCGTCTTTACTCCCATTACAAGAGGAGGCCACCACCCCCCCCCCCAACCTTCCGTTACCAAAGAGCCTGGCCCTAGACGGGGCTTGGGAGAGTAGAACTCTCAGAACACATGAGGAAGAGATGGGGTTCTGGGAGTTCTTCTACTCCCCAAGCCTGGCCTCGGGTCGGGCTTGGGGAGTAGAAGAACTCCCAGAACCCCATCAAGCAGGTATCAACCAGGTATCACACTCCAGGCATACTCCAGGGCAAACCTTTCTCTTAGAAAGAGAAACCTTTGGGCGTTAGACCCCCTAATCCTTACATTTGTGATCCGGAGGCGGAAAGGAGACACGCAATAACCGGCTCTGGGTGTCGAGGGCGGCGGGGCGGGGGGGGGGGGGGGGCTCAGGTTGACGCCGGTGATGCTCTTAATTACGTTACGATAATGAGCGAGTAGATGAGCGAGGTGTCGTGCCTGGCTGAAGGTCTCACTTTTACCACATTACCCGGGGGGGGGGGGGTCGCTCCCTCCTGACTCACCCGGCGGCCCCGCTTGTCTGACCTCGGGGGAGGAGCTGGCGGAGCAACGCCACCAGTAAGGTGGGTGTTCAGGCGGTGGGAAGGCAGGAGGAACATGGGTGTTCAGGCAGTGGGAAGGTAGGAGGAGCATGGGTGTTCAGGCAGTGGGAAGGTAGGAGGAGCATGGGTGTTCAGGCGGTGGGAAGGCAGCAGGAACATCGGTGTTCAGGCAGTGGGAAGGCAGGAGGAACATGGGTGTTCAGGCAGTGGGAAGGCAGCAGGAACATCGGTGTTCAGGCAGTGGGAAGGGATGAGGAACATCGGTGTCCAGGCAGTGGGAAGGTAGGAGGAGCATGGGTGTTCAGGCAGTGTTCAGGCAGGAGGAACATGGGTGTTCAGGCGGTGGGAAGGCAGCAGGAACATCGGTGTTCAGGCAGTGGGAAGGCAGCAGGAACATCGGTGTTCAGGCAGTGGGAAGGCAGCAGGAACATCGGTGTTCAGGCAGTGGGAAGGGATGAGGAACATCGGTGTTCAGGCAGTGGGAAGGGATGAGGAACATGGGTGTTCAGGCAGTGGGAAGGGATGAGGGGCGGCACAGGTTAAGAAGGGAGGGAGAGGAGAAGGAATGTTAAAGGGGAAGTGGGAAGAGAAGACAGCTAAGAAGAGCCCTGGGTCTACCTCGTGGGCAACCACAAGTTGAGCATTTGAAGTAGATGATCTACCACCACCACCAGCATTCTACGCTACCTCTTGTAGCTTCTGGGAATCAATATCCCAGCGGCCCGGTCTCCAACCACGCTTCTTGGCTGATGGTCTCCTCCACCAGGCTGTTAGACGGCGCTGCTCGTAGCCTTACGCATGATCAACCACAGCCCGGTTGATCAAGTATCATTTGGAAATGTTTATAACGTTCTGGGGATGTTTACCTCGACTCCATAAACAAAACCTGCACTTGGCAATAACTCATCACGAGACCAGGAGGCATGGCAGGATGTGCACAATAGCCCCGTTGAAAAGCAGAGGTGCTTTTCAGAGCCAATTCTGCGTGCTTAGAGACAATTCTATCAATATTAAAGGCCCAAGACTCGCTCTCCGTCTACTGTACACATAATTGGCATAACTGGCCGACCTCTTGTTCAAAAGAGAACTTGATAAAGACCTCCAAAGGATATCTAATCAACTAGGCCGCGATTCGTACTTCAGGCTGCGAGCAGCTGCGTCCAACAGCCTGGATAATCAGACCACCAACCAGGCAGCTAGTCAGAGACCAGCTGCAGGGACATTGAACCTCAGAACCCTCTCAACGTTAAGATAAAAAAAATAATAATAATATTTTTAAGCGTGTTAAAAAGGTCAACCTGCGGTGTATGGAAGCTATAGAACGTTTCTCAATACGGCTTTTACAACCGAAAGATCCATTTATTCTCGACTACTTTATCACTACGACCGCCAGGGGGCTACAATCAGCTGTGCACATGTACTCACTACAGTACTCTGTACTTATTACACTCCAGTTACCGTACAGATTTTAAATAATTCGATTTATCGGGGACAAGAAGCTTGTATAGATTCTTCATCACAAGAAGCTTCAGACTTGAATCAATTGTCCCCGCCGCTCATAAGATCCAACTACTAACCCTCCTCTGGCCTCCCCACCACAATAGTTGCCTAACTCCCGGGTACCTATTTACTGCTAGATGAACAGCGGCATTAGGTGCAAGGGAACGTGCCTAACCATTTCTGTCCCGACTGGGAATCGAAACCCGGGATCCCCCGACGAAGCGCACTGTACTACGAAACTCTATTAATATACAAGGTATTCACGCCGGCTTACCTAACAAGATTTAGAACCCTAGGTCTAAAAAAGGGAGAGAGAGACGGAGCGCAGTGTTGTGTGGAGACTTATGAAGGCGTGGCTGGGAACACAGCTGACTCACCCCTAGGGCGCCTCCCTAGGGGTGATACCCATGGGGGAAGGAAGGAAGGGAGGAGGGAGGGAGGCCTAGGGCGACTCCCATGCAGCGATGATTCACCCGCATGGGGGCGCTGGCTAGGCATAAGACCGCCACAATAACATTGGGGGCGCTGGGCAGGCCTAGGGTGCCCTTCCCACTGGCATGATCCACCATAAAGGTGATTGTTTATAACGGCTTGTAACTGCCAGAGGTAAGAGCGGGTGACGCGGCTGAGCTGACGCAGGCGAGGGGTAACGCAGAAAGTTACGCAGGTCAGGGTGACGCAGGTAAGAGTGACGCAAGCGCGTGTGACGCAGGTCAGTGTGGGTGACGCAAGAGTGGATGTCGTAGGTGTGACAACAGGCGAGATAGTACGGTCACTAGAGCGAGACCGCTGAGGGGAAGAGAATGTGGTGGGATTGTGGAGGAGGTGTAAGAGGTTATGAGAGACGGTGGAGGCTGCGAGAGACTATGAGAGACGGTGGAGGCTGCGAGAGACTATGAGAGACGGTGGAGGCTGCGAGAGACTATGAGAGACGGTGGAGGCTCTGAGAGACTATGAGAGACGGTGGAGGCTCTGAGAGACTATGAGAGACGGTGGAGGCTCTGAGAGACTATGAGAGACGGTGGAGGCTCTGAGAGACTATGAGAGACGGTGGAGGCTCTGAGAGACTATGAGAGACGGTGGAGGCTCTGAGAGACTATGAGAGACGGTGGAGACATAGTTTGGTTAACTGTTCGGAATATTAAAAACAAAAATGTGAACAAATGAAAACTTGGGCGTGTCACTTCAGCGAAACTTCTGAGAACATCTCCGTCACGAAGCCAGGCTTGGATAAAGTGTCGCTGTGGTAACCTGTTGCTGTTGTTGTTGTTTTAGATTCAGCTACTTAGAACATAAGTTCTAAAGTAGCACGGGCTATGGTGAGCCCGTAGTGGACTTACCTGGCACAGGAGCGGGGCTGTGTGTCTGTGGTAACCACTCAACATTATTGTTCTATCCCCTCTCCTCTTCCAGTCTCTTCCATTCCCTTCCCTGCCCCTCTCCCCGACGATGGTTTAGTGTAATTGGTCACCAGGAGGCCTGGTCGACGACCGGGCCGCGGGGACACTAAGCCCCGGAAGCACCTCAAGGTAGCCACCTCAAGGTAGGTGGGTATACACTAACCTTCCCACAGATCGCAAGCATATTATTAACACGTGAACAAGAGCAGCCCAATAAAAGACGCCATTGACGTTACTGGGAGATACCTAAAGAATGTAGAGAGGATAGCCAGCAGACAGGTCCTACTTACCTGTACCCGGGAAACGAGTTGTTATTGCTGTTGAAGATTAAGCCACCACAAGAGGAGGCACGGGCATGAATAGCCCGTAGGTGGTATAGAGGTTTGGAGTGAATGTGATCATTGGTCGTGTAATATCTTGAAGTCTGGGTTTCTGAGCGGGAAACGAGTACGGGTCCCAGCCTATAAGATGACAACTGGATGCCTGAGGTTAGATTACGGGCTCACCATAGCCCGTGCTACATGGACACTTCGTTCTGAGTAGCTAAATCTAAAAGAACAACAACAGCCTGATGATGATCTATCTTGAGGTTATCTTGAGATGATTTCGGGGCTTTAGTGTCCCCGCGGCCCGGTCCTCGACCAGGCCTCCACCCCCAGGAAGCAGCCCGTGACAGCTGACTAACACCCAGGTACCTATTTACTGCTAGGTAACAGGGGCATAGGGTGAAAGAAACTCTGCCTATCGTTTCTCGCCGGCGCCCGGGATCGAACCCGGGACCACTGGATCACGTGTAGAGGATCAGTGAGTACAGAGTCTGTCAAGAATTAACTACGTGATACTAAAAATCCCCATCACACAGGGGTCATGTAGTGAGTAGTCTGCACTGGCAAACTTACGAGCATTATGAGGATATCATCATGAACACAAGAGTAAATTAGGTGGCAATGATACTAAAAGTCCCCATCTCGCATGATGGAAAGTCATATGTAAAAGAAAATCTAAAATCACTGATAATTTTATCTAATTTATTCATCTTCGCTCCACTTGCCCTCCCTCCTTCCCCTTCCCCTCCCCTCCCATCTCCTCTCTATCCATCCATTTCATCCCCCCCTCCTCCAATCAATCTCCTCCTCCATTCCCTCCATTCCCTCCTTCCCACCGTCATCACAGTAATCACCAAACTAATCTCTAATAATGTTTAGTATCCAGCTTCTACACGGACCTCCAATGATTAGATATCTTTCCCCCGGGGAAGGTAAACAAGCCTAGGCCTACACTAGCTAGGCCTATATATATATATAATGACAAATAGTTACACATACAGTAGTACATGCGCTAGATAACGCGTACGAACCCTGTACACTGTACAACATGGCTTTAGAGCACGATGCAACCCTCTCAGTTGCTGGACCACTATGACAAGTAACATACACAGACTTCACGAAAGCTTCCGACAAGTGTGTGGTCATGGTGCAATTGCACACAAAATGCGCACGATTTCCTGACGAACAGAACCCAGAGTGTTGTAGTACTGTACAAGTATTGCAGATAGCACTAGGATCTTCGTGAGATTACACACTTGAGAGAGAGAGAGCACAGAATAACTCCCACACTAATACACAATGAAATCACTATACAGTGATATCTCTACGAGGAAATGTTGGGAGCACGACTGCATTAGGGTGTATGGGCCTCTAGGGTGACCTGGGACGCTGCTCCCATCCCTCTCCTCTGCTCCAAATTGATATCATCAAGGTCTTTCAACGGACCACAAAAAACAACAATGTCCAGAGTCGACAAGTCCCAGGTACTGCGCCACCAAGCAAATATCACCAGCAACACAGGGAGCCGGTCGGCCGAGCGGATAGCACGCTGGACTTGTGATCCTGTGGTCCCGGGTTCGATCCCAGGCGCCGGCGAGAAACAATGGGCAGAGTTTCTTTCACCCTATGCCCCTGTTACCTAGCAGTAAAATAGGTACCTGGGTGTTAGTCAGCTGTCACGGGCTGCTTCCTGGGGATGGAGGCCTGGTCGAGGACCGGGCCGCGGGGACACTAAAAGCCCCGAAATCATCTCAAGATAACACTTGCATGATTAGCCAATATAAGAACTTTAAGAACTTAGAGTTTAAGAACTCTGAATAGGGAGTTCAGGACTGTGTACTCCGTAAGTGTCAGACCAATTCTGAAATATACATCATCGGCACTGGAGTCCTTAACACAAAACGAAGCTGGAGAAAATGAACAAATCCACAAGGGCCGTGAGGAGGGTTCGAACCTACGTCCGAGAGGATCTCCAGACGCTGCCTTATCCGTCTTGTGAATTTGTTCATTTGATGCATTATGCTATTGTGATTTGTGTGTGTAAGCTGGAGAAAGTTTAAAAATGTGTGACACCAGACTAGTACACCCAAGCATACGCACGCGCAAGGGAGCAGGTAAACCAGCCACTTTATGTAAAGTATCCCACAGACAAACACAGCGGTAAACCGGAACCGGTCCACATAGAGAATAACAGCACTGTAAATCAGGATGAACCAGGATGCCAGAAGAGCAGTCCTCGGCGACGACCTTTTTTTTTTTTTTTTTTTTTTTTATTAAGTTATGAGGTACATCTGCATTAGTGCAGCTACCCTAGACTATATGAAGTGGAGTACAGTGTGTCAAAAAAGCTAACTAGGTGATGCTATAAAATCCCCATCACACAGGATGGTTAGTCATACAGAGGCATGTGATAAGCGGTCTGCCCTGGCAGACTCCGGATGCATTTTGAGGATATCAACAACACAAGATTGAATAAGGTAGCAGTGGTAATACAAGTCCCCAACGGGCAAGTCAACTCTTGGGGAAAAAATCACATGTAAACGTCCGGTACACCACGCTTTACGTTAGGGCAAACTTGCGCATTTCAGATAATCCGGGTAAACTCTAAAATCCCAAAGTTCATAGCCTACCGAAAACCTACCGAAAAAAAGGGAAGAATAATCGAGAAAATACGAAGCGTAGATTTCAGTCAACGAAATGATGTGGCGTATATAAGTACTATTAGGAGGATTGACTGGCATCCTAGACACTCCCTCCAGGATGTCTGGTGTCTTCAAAGAATCCTCGGGGGATGTGTTCAACCAACCTGCATCCGACCCCAAAGACATATTCCTCAATTTGAACACAACTATGCAACCAAAACCCGCATTTTCTCCTAAATATATTAGTTATAATTTTGGGTATAGTTAGGCACAGAACAGGGGCTAGATTCACGAAGCAGTTACGCAAGTACTTACGAACGTGTACATCTTTCCTCAATCTTGGATGGCTTTGGTTACATTTATTAAACAGTTTACAAGCATAAAAACTTTCCAATCAACTGTTGTTATTGTTATAAACAGCCTCCTGGTGCTTCAGAGCTCATTAACTGTTTAATAATTGTAAACAAAGCCGCCAAAGAATGAGAAAAGATGTACAAATTCGTAAGTACTTGCGTAGCGGCTTCGTGAATCTGGCCCCAGGTCATGTTTAGCTTTTGCTTCTGTTGTCAGTTATTTGTATTTGCAATACGGCGGCTGAAGCATTCAGTGAGATGTGATTCGAACAAGAGGAAGAGAGAAGCAATATTCTCGACAATTTAGAACGTACCGTAATCTGCTGTTAGTCAAGTGTGAAGAGTTTGGAGGCTGGATTGACGAGCACCTGGCCATTGTTTGGGACGACGAGCTGGGATTTGTTAATTGTTTGTAATAATAATTGTAATAACAATTGTAATAATTATTTGACTCAGATATTGGCGTTTGAATGTAAGGAAGACCTGGCACCACCAGAAGTATGAAATATCAGCTACTTTACATCATATATACGATGAACGGTATTTTTATAGCAACGAGACCGTCACTCTCTTAATTTTCAAACTCATTTTACGAGCATACATGAACATGTATTGCACTTTTAATTAAAATCCATTAATAACAGTAAAATAGTACAGGATTTAATACACACACAAATCCCAATAGCGTGATATATCAAATGAACAAATAACAAATTAGTGCAGGATATCCTTGTCAGCCAGGCTTGAGGAGGGAGACAAAGGACCCGTGTCCTGGCTGGCGGATTATAACTTGGACCAGGCTGCTACCTGATCAACCAGGCTGTGACTCATACGTCAGGCTGCGAGCAGCCGCGTCTAACAGCCTGGTTGATCAGTCCAGCAACCAGGAGGCCTGGTCGACGACCGGGCCGCGGGGACACTAAGCCCCGGAAGCACCTCAAGGTAACCTCAAGGTAAGGCTGCAGGCGTGAGGGTTGGGTACACCTGCTCTCCAAACCCACCCCCATTTAGCATTTTACAATACCACATACCCCCTACGGGAGACATCTCCCGTCACGCAGGGTGCAGTCGCACCTCCACAGATCTCCCGTATCATCAATTGATACTGGTAATGGCTCAAAAGGGCCACCACTTACGGGCTATTCATGCCCGTGCCACCTTTTGGGTGGCTTAATCTTCATCAATCAATCAATCACATACCCCCGCCACCACCAACAGACCACACCACGACTGCCATCACCGCGAGAACAGCCACCCTGACTCCACAACTACAACCCTTCCCAGCTGTACCTTTGAAGCACTGTACTAAACTCACCCTTCTATGAGCGCACATGGAAACTAGATGGACTTGCATTCAATCAATTCAAACTGCCTGCTGAAACGTCCAACAACCCACACTTATACGTCCACTTTTGTTCTGGCAATATGTATTATGTTTCTTGGGAGGTTATTGAATAGCCGTGAGCCTTTGTTGATCAGTCTTCGACCAGACCCTACCATATCAGACAGCACCAATTATCGCCGTTATCACCTCTCCAGACAAGGTATCGTCAACTACAACCTGTAATCAGCACCAGAGGTCAAGATCTGTACCTCGCACCTGTCACAGACTCTCCGTTAACAACACTTACTGCTACAAACATTCACCTGGAGGTTACTTACCAAGTACCCAACGTATGTAGGTTAGCTTAGCATTTTAAAAGCACCGAATCCCCGTCTGTGGTTGATTGTTCAATAAATCCCGGAACTATATGTTTAACAGATCTCTAACTATGTCCATGGAGGACAAAAGAAAACGTATATATGCTGGTTAGCATTGTAAATGTGTGGCCACGTCTGTGGTAGAGAGAGAGAGAGAAAAAAAGTACCCAACACCAGTTTTTTTTTTTCATTTATAGAGCTGACCGATATACTGTATATACAAATTTTCTTGTGTCGTTCGTGAACAGAATCCGTTATATGGGCCAGGATGACTCAAACATTTACGCAACTACTTAGGAAACCTGTACATCTTTCCTAAATCATAAAACGACTTTGTTTACACTTATTAAACAGTTTGAGCGCCGAAGCACTACGATGTTGATCCACTTTGTCAATCTTTTACGTCGTTATCATGTTTGCCTTATTCCTTCTAGTGGAGTGATGTCCAGTTCCCCCAGACTTTCTTCTTAGCTCAGGAACACGCCTTGTTGCAGATTTTTGCACCTTTTCCTAGTCATTTTTCTTTCTTTGGGTAGAGGGTTACACGCCGGGGCAACATACTCAAGAACTGGTCTCACAAAGTATGTCTACAACGCTCAAAGAAGATCTTCTACCTACCTGTTGGGCTTTGTCCAGGTTTCTGAAGGATAACCGTCCGTTTGCCAGTATGGCACATGCTTGAGTCATTATTCTGTTGATGTGTGCCCTCTGGTGTTAGATCTCCAATTATGTCTGCTCCTAAATGTGTCTTTTTTTCAGAAGTGTGAAACCGCCTTAACTTCATTCTGTACTTTCAGGCCGTGGAGCTCCAATTCCTATTTCCACAACCTTGCATGCTCTCTGGCAATCCAGGAAAATACAGTCTGCCCGGCCCTCTCTCTCTCTCCTGATTGATGGTTGTCATCTTTGTTATAGAATAATAAGTTGGGCAAGCAAGATTTTCCTCTTGCTGGTGTGTGCGTGCGACGCGCCGTTTCCTACCTGGTTTCTAATGCAAAATTAACTCAGAACTGGGTGAATTTTCCGAATAAAAATCAGATGAAAATATTAAGGGGAAAGGCAAAGAGCATATAACGTGATATTGTGGGATATGTAACATGACTCGTAGGAAAGGTAGACCAAAGTCTAATTTAGAAGCAGATTCTGAAAATTTAAGCGTTGCACAAGTTGGTCAGCCTCCTGATAGTAACTTCATAATTATAAATGTCTGAATTATTAGTATGTTACGCTCCATCAGTGGTAGATATGGTGGAGAGTTTTGGGTACGATTGTTGCTTTTACTAACGACTTTATCCCCAGGCAAGTACTCGGGATAATTTCTCTGACGTGGACCAGTTGTCAGAATCTCCTCCACTGTGTGCGCGCCTGGTTATGTAGAGTGGCTATTTCTGTACCTGAAACTCGCTTAAACTGAAACTCTGTACCTGAAACTCGAAACTCGGGGTTCTGCCCGCTTCCCTGGGCCTAATTAACTCTGCAACTGTAAGCTTCCTCACACCCTGGTGTTCCAGAGCACACACTCTTGGTTCGCTAACTTCACCTTCAGCATGGGGAGTAGAAATAGCCTAAGCTACTCTATCCCTTTGAGATGTAGTTCTTTCTTGTCTCAATAAACATACTTGAACTTGAACCTTCAATATTTCCAGTGTCCTGAAACACGCCGGGTGGCCGTTCTACTTAGATACAAGTCACTCTTAGATACTTAGATAACTACATTATCTAAACTACCCATCAACCAGGCCTGGTCAGAGACCGGGCTGCGAGGGAGAACCTTGGCCCCTGGAACCACCGCAAGGTAATCCCAAGATAAGGTATATGAAGGGGGTTACATAGGTTGTGTCTAAACATATCTTTATGATACTAAAATCCTCATCTGGCAGGACAGTCATGCAGGGACATGTAATCACTAGTCTGTACTGGCACATTTTGGGTGGATTCTCAGGATATCCTCAAGAACACGACAGTGGTGCTGGGTTTCAAGCCTATCGCCCTGTAAAGGCTTAATGATGGCCACTAGTGCTTACTGATCGACGAGACTGAATAATTTAGTCATGGACACACACACACATTATTATATATATATATATATATATATATATATATATATATATATATATATATATATATATATATATATATATATATATATATATATAATATGGGTACCAACTCTGGTGCAATTGCAGGGACCCACATCCTTGAAGAAGAAAACAAAGAGCATTCAGAAGACCTTGTGGATTCTCACTGAACACTTTAATCTTTTCTTCTCCTACCATCCCTATTCTCTATAATGTTCTCTCTTATATATATATATATATATATATATATATATATATATATATATATATATATATATATATATATATATATATATATATATATATATATATATATATATAATACACACACACACACACATACACTAGTCCTGGACAAAAGTAAACGCAGTGTATATTCACCGAGAAATGGGTTACATCTCTAGGTGTATGTATACCTGATGACGTAGGGTCTCTTTGACGTGGCGAGGCTCTCGCTTGATTTCCCGCCAACTGCGTCATGAGCTAGTGTTACCGAGTAGATCACTTCGCCTCCTGACGCACCAATGCGATTTGTTTGTTTACGATAAGCGTCTAATTAGTCGGCCTGAGGTCGTGGCACCACGACCTCTCTATAACCTTGGCTTCTGGGCTTCTGTTGGTTGGTTGGTTATCTGCTTTTCATATGCATTTTTTTTATTTTGCCCCGAGGGGTGAGTTTATTGGGCAGCGCCACTTATCTTGTGAGAGGACATACCGCCATAGCAGCATGTACAACACTCCCCAATAGGAAGAAAACCCGCTGGGTTGTTCATCCTGTCTATTAAATGCATTTTAATACTTATCTTGGAAGCTGGCTAATTTTCTGTCTGTTTTAGCGACTGGTCGAGTTGTATTGCCGGAACAAAAGTGGAGTTATTCGAGAAAATTATTTAAAGTTTCCTGCAAGTTGGTCCGACAACCCAGCTGTTGGACCAACTGGGTTGTTGTGGTCAAGCGTGTCCGCAGCAACAGTCTGTTGTCACAAATTAAGCCTGGCCCCAGGCCGGACTTGAGGAGAACAACTCTCAGAACCCACTCCAAGTACGATGTGTTCTTGGTTGACTAGTATGGCTTGGTGGCTAGATGGCTGAGAAGCTGTCTTGGAAGTTGGCTAGTTGTGTGTTGGTGGATGACAGGCTGAACAATTATGGCTTGATAGTCGTAAATCCTACCGCCAATATTGTTTATATTTACTGATAGACGGCTCAATACTTGAGGACCTCAAATACCTGCTTGATACCTGCTTGATGGGGTTCTGGGAGTTCTTCCACTCCCCAAGCCCGGCCCGGGGCCAGGCTTGACTTGTGAGACTGGTCCACCAGGCTGTTGCTTGGAGCGGCCCACAGGTCCACATACCCACCACAGCCTGGCTGATCCTCATAATTTAAATATCCTCATAATGTTCTCCACCTGTACTTATGGAACCTCGAATCTTCACTAGGTCTAATCTACTGCATCACTTGTACCAATAACCTATAATTGCATTGTGCAAATTATTTAATTACATTCTGCGTGCAGGATAGGATCTCTCATACCTTACATTCCAGATATTTATCCAAGCTTGAAAGATAAGATGTTGTTACTAACTGTCGGGAATACGGCAGTTCCCCTTCCCTTACAAGCTCCCTAAACCACCCAAACCATCATGTGGCTCGTTTACTCAGTGACGCCACGAGCAACGGCGTCGCCGGCCAATGGTAAGGCGACGCGACGTCAAAGGTGGTGTCACGTGGACTAGGTGGTGGTCGGGGCAGTCGGGACCTGCCTGACCCAGGTGCTGCTAGGCTAGTCAGGGCTGGACCGTCCTGACTGGAGAATAGGTAAGGATTAGAGCTGTAGTTCAAAGGTTTGGGGTTATCTTGAGATGATTTCGGGGCTTTTTTTTTTTTTAATGTCCCCGCGGCCCGGTCCTCGACCAGGCCTCCACCCCCAGGAAGCAGCCCGTGACAGCTGACTAACTCCCAGGTACCTATTTACTGCTAGGTAACAGGGGCATTCAGGGTGAAAGAAACTTTGCCCATTTGTTTCTGCCACGTGCGGGAATAGAACCCGCGACGCAGAATTAAGAGTCCTGCGCGCTATCCACCAGGCTACGAGGCCCCTTCTTAATAATTATATTTGCTTGTTTCGCCACCGAACATATTTGCTACCTTACAGTTTTCTCCCGTCTAGTAATGGACTGCAAGTACCATTGCAAGAATAATTATAATAAGACTATATATTTAAAATTTACGTCTCCGTGGTGTAGTGGTAAGACACTCGCCTGGCGTTCCGCGAGCGCTCTGTCATGGGTTCGTATCCTGGCCGGGGAGAATTTACTGGCCGCAAATCCTTAACTGTAGCCCTCACAGTGTTCAAGAGAGAACTGGATAAGCACCTCCAAAGGATACCTGATCAACCAGGCTGTGACTCATACGTCAGGCTGCGAGCAGCCGCGTCTAACAGCCTGGTTGATCAGTCCAGCAACCAGGAGGCCTGGTCGACGACCGGGCCGCGGGGACACTAAGCCCCGGAAGCACCTCAAGGTAGCCTCAAGGTAGCCAAGGTAGCCTCTGTTTAACTCTACAGTAAAATGGGTACTTGGTTGTAACAACGATTTTTCGCGGCGGGGATCGTATTCCAGGGACCTGTCCGAAACGCTACGCGTACTAGTGGCTGTAATGTAACAACTCTTGTATATATCTTTAAAAAAAAAAAAAAAAAAAAAAAAAAAAAAATTTAGCGTTTCCGTACTTGTGTCGTCCACAGGGTCTTTACCATCTAGGCGAAGTACAGGTACTGAGGACAGGTACAGGCAGACGTAACAGTGTACGGAGCAATACTCTAAGTTGAAGCCCGCAAGTAATTTGAAAAGTTAACATTTGAAAAGCATACAAAGTGTTAGTCACAACCCGTACTGATTTTTCCCGAGTGATTCAAAGTTAGATTTGTTTGCTAGGTCAAGATAGGTCGACAGACATCATCAGCCATAGATTGACATGTTTCAGTTCTACGGGGAAGATATGATAGGAAGATTTGATATAGGATCCAAGACGTTATCTTGGTGAATGACTGGGTGTTTGTACAGATGTGCGCGTGTGTACCTCATTTGCTCTTCCTCCCCCTCACGCTCATTTTCCTTTCTCCCAGCTCGGATTTGTGGCAGGAAAGATCTTCTGTACTGTGCTCACACAATTCATATCAGCTCAGACCATGTCACTTTAAAGAGGTAGTGGGAGGGAAGGGAGGTAGAAACAAACGGACTTGTGAACGACCTTGCGCCTGGCCAGGGCCCACCACCCAACATAACACCAGGGAAAAACTCATCACCCACGCTGTGAGGGCAGCTCACCATCACCACCGCTGCCCCTGGTTACACATGGATGTCTGCTCTGGGTCTCTGGCTTAGTGTCTGGCTCGTGCCACATCTCTGTATAGCTTCTGAAGAGATGGCTGGATAATTGTTAGTCTTCAGATATTCCATTAAGATCAAAATTGTTCCATTATTTCTTACTTGGCTAGTAAACACTTAACACAATGCATTCGCTACAATGTCAGTCCAATAGGTTTGCAAACCTGGGTTTGCACAAACACAAAGTTTACAAATATTGTAAATATTTATCAATATTTTTTATCGAACGTATTATTCTCACGTTTTTTAACTAAACGGGTCGGAGGGGGATGAGCCCATATAGAGTTGGGGGTCGTTCTGAAGTGTCGCAGCATGTTTAGAACACTGGGAAATAGAACAAGGGCACACGTCTGAAAACTAACAATAGCGTCGGAAGAATGACTTCATTACGTCCCTCTGATCAGAAAAAACTTTAGGAGGAAGCAGCAGGACCCCCCCCCCCCGCAAAAAAAAAAATAGGGTCTCCCTTATTATATATATATATACACACACACACCCGTTCTTACAAGACATACAAACATTTCTTTCCTAAACAAAACGGAGAAAACATGAGCAAGATATTTTATAATACATGGTGGGAGGGGGGGTGGGGGTGTAGGACGGGGTTCAGACTGGATCATGGAGACAAACGCCTCTCCATTGACGTCTGCTCCCCACCATTTGCCACGAAGCCTCTTTTAATTTATTCCATTAGTAAAGGGCTTTCGGTAATTTCTTTTACTTGGCGAAACTCTGCAGCAAAATGGCCGTGAGGAAAGTAATATAAGTTTGTGGAGAGATGTTGGTAGTTGCAGGAGGGCGGTGGAGAGGCGGACGAAGGAGAGCCAAGGTTCTTGGCTCTCTTGGTATTGTGAAATATGTTAATGCCAAGCATATTTCACAATACCAGAATACAGCACAGTAAATGGTTATAAAATATTATAATTGTTATATAACTAACAATGTATGGTAATGCAGTATTAATGTTCCATTTATTAAAACGTATAAATAATTGAACTCGACAATTGGAGGAGGGGGGAAGGGGGGGCTATCCAGTAGTAACGTAAAAACCATCGTTACGAGAGTGTTATGCAAGAGGACTGCAGAACAATAACAAGTTACCAGTGATTGTAATAACAATGACAAGCGAGACAAAAGACAATTCACCACACGCCTACATACAACTTAAATGAGATAAAATTCACCTCGCTACAATACCTCTGGGAACACGTGCTGTAAAATTCAATGTTTTAGTCATTTCCCGGCTTGGCGCCTTCTTTTGGTAATTACTTTAGTCAAACTCCTATAGCTGTAAGACTTAAACGTGAGACATAAATCAACTTTACAGTCACAGCTGAATACAAATATGTGAATCAAAACGTTCAAGATATATTCTTTTTTAATATAGATATAAGTCTCGGTCCAAAGTTGGAGGGCAGGGGCTTGGGGATTAGCTTTACCCAAATTGGTATAAGGAATGGTCTGGGGTACGGGATGAACATAGGCTATTTGAGGTCGCCAGAATTCGAAAGGAAACGGTGTGCCAGGATCATTCAGTCCCCTCCTGTGAAGATTTTCGCCACTGCCTCTGTGTGTGTGTGTGTGCGCGCGCGTGTGTGTGCGTGTGAGAAATGTATGTAGTAGATATAGAGAAAAAAATACATTGGTTAGAAAGGCGGGGTCCAATAGTTAATAGCTCGATTCTACAGACACAAATAGTAAATGCACAGAACAGAGGCAGAAACAAATGGACATAATTTTTCACCCTGATGCTCCTGTTCACCTAACAGTAAATGGATACTTGGATGTTACAGCAGCTAGGGGATGCTTCCTGGGGATGTGTATGCGAGAAATATACATGTAAAATTCATAACGGAAGAAAAAAAATAGATCAGTTAGAAAGGCGGGATCCAAGAGCTAATAGCTAGATTCTGCAGACAGAAATAGTAGATACACCCCCCCCCCCATCCCTGAGAACGGGCTCTTGTGTAAGGTGATTTGAAAGACCCCCCCCCCGCCCCCCTCAAACCACCTGGATATGGATATTAGTGATGGTGTAAAAACATGTTATGGTTCAAATAATAGTCTAGGATAGTATCGAGCGGGTCGAGTTGTAACGGGGGTTGGGGGAAATAGCTCTATCTTGTCCATTATTCCACCCCCCAGTTAACTAACGAGGCCGGGGGAAACAGCTCTCTCTAGTCCGTTATCCCGTCCCCAGTTAGCTAACTATTCTAGAGCACTCCCAGAGTTCCTAAGGCAACCTCTCTGGTTCAACACCTTGTAACCTAGGTATTCGACTTCCTAGGTGCTAAGACCACAAGGCGCCGTCACTTGATCAGTTACCCGAAACTCTAGAGAGAACTCTAGAATACATAATCATTGCCACAAACGTATAAGAGAAAACGAAAGGAAAGAAATGAATAGTGAAGTAATTAGTGAGGGTTTGGGGTGAGAGGGAGAGAGGTGGGAGGGGCGAGGATGGTCATTAGTTGAAAGTGAGAGTTTAGAGAGGAGTGGAGGGAGAGGAGTAGATAGGTAGAAGGAGAAGAGTAGATAGTAGAAGTAGAAGAGTAGATAGTAGAAGACGAAATGCTGCCACCATCCATTCATGATCATTACATACAAGACAAGGAATGGAACTTGCCTGTATCACAAAATTCTCAAAGGATGTTATCATGAGTTCATTATTAGTATGTTCCCTCTGTACCATGTATCCATTCTAAACCATGAAACCAGTAATCACAGAGGCTTTCTCACCTCAACTCAATTCTCTAGGGAACACAGTGAAAGACCATTTAAATCATAAATTCAACAATTATATTTTTCATGATAAGTATCATAACTTAAGCAATCCAATTAAAATGTTAACGATTAATATTCAAAGTGAGTCATCCTCCAAGAATCTGAGAACACTACAACTGACTGCCCCTGATCATCACACAACACTTGTAAAACACGACCAAGTCACCTTAATGTTCACTCACCGAGGACTGAGTCTAAGTTGAATAGAGAGGGGAGGGGGGTGTCTGTAGCTTGACAGAGACTGTCTCGCCCCTGCCGGCCGACAGCCTCCCTGCTAGGGACGTCTTCTCTGCTCTCGTCTGCTGTTCTGTCTGTTAATGCTTCATGCTGGATAGCTCTCCGAGTTTATATTGGGGAACCTAGTAGCTAACTCCGCCCACAAGTAGATAGCCTCCGGCACTCTACCAAGCCACTCCTTAAACGTCGGCATGTTTGAAGGCTACCCGGCTCCAACTAAGAGATTAGTAGAAGCAAGGTGAAATTCGCATGATCTGACCTCAGGTCACTTGGGGTCATTAACGCTTTGAGGTGTGAGTTTCAGGCCGACAGACTGGCGCCTCTCAGATCTTTGTCTGTGACTCATGTACTCTATGTATGTATTAAACTAAACCAAACACTTTTACAGTGTTACAGAGTTCACTTGAAGCGTCGCCATGACGTAGTGGTGAAAATTTGCTCAAGTCTCTGACACGTACACAACAAATTATGATAACACGTACACAACAAATTATGATAACAAGTGGTGCTTCACATCAGATATTTAACGTTTTCACTTGCCAGGTGTTTACCGAGTGACCTACTTCAGTCTTCGAAGTAATTACTTTGTGTAGAAAATTATACATAGCTTTATTATTCATTAAATTCAATGTTGGTAATTTCCGCTACTGACCGAGGGTGGTAGCAGACAAGGGGTAAAGGGCCGCTACGAAAGCCAGTCCAATTAGGCAAGACAGGCCAGGAAATCCCACCCCAATTAGCTAACAGTGTACAAGGCCAGGGCTGTATGCTTTAGGAGCCAAGACCAACACAACCACATTATCCTCTACAACAATCCATTCAAGGAACACCTCATCCATTATATTTTTTTTCATCAGTAGATTAACGCCACAAGTGGACGATAATCCACCAAGTTTTTTTTTAATTTTGCCCCGAGGGGCGAGTTTATTGGGCAGCGCCACTCATCTTTTGAGTGGACATACCGCCATAGCAGCATGTACAACACTCCCCAATAGGAAGAAAACCCGCTGGGTTGTTCATCCTGTCATCCATTTGTTGGGTAAACCTCCCCTCCCCTGTCATCAGTCTCTTCCAGTCATTAAAAACATTTTTACCTGTTTGCGCCCCATCCAAACATCCCAGCCCTTCTCTCGTATTTAAAATTAACATCGACAAATTCATATCCTAAAACATTAATTTTATTAAATATTTGTATGATACATCCCTAAGATGAACCAAGTTTGATTTCAGCATCATGTCACTAAGATGAATCACGTATGATCAGAATATCCTCACACCCCCTAAAATGTCACGCTTGGCCACAGCATCCTCACCCCCTCCCTTCAGAAACGGGTCCCATCCTTCTTCCTCCCACATCCTTTCCAAGCTCTTTGGACATCAAAGCGAAGGGTCCCACAATCCCGGATGACTCTTATAAACGTCTATTGGCCTGAGAGTTCACTGACCTTTAACCTGTGATCTTCGTCCCGGTTACAGCATCCACAGCCTGGTCAGCAGAAGGCGGTCCTTCTACTAGAATAACTAGATTATATTTTTTAACGGGGTAAATTATTCGCCAAGTTATAGCAACGTGGTTTCATACACAGGCGCAAAATAACAGAAATCGCCGCCTACTCGCTCCCCCTCTCTCCCCTGACCTACAGAGGTGTCGGCGTTTGGTTGAACCCGAGAAACACTCCTCCCACACGGGCCACCGGTGGCCAGTTTTAATTATTATTATTATGCACCTCATACCCATCTTGTGGGCGGTAGTGGATAGGGCTGGAACACTCGCTTCTAATGTTTTTCTCCGGGCAATAACCTGGACTGACCAGTGGGCGACCTTCCCATCTCTACTACCCACCCTCTCTCTAATTTGTTCTATCTCGGTATTTTTACCACCTTTCATCCCCCTCTCCTCCTGTATGTACGTTATCTCCTTCCATTGTCCTCCCTCCTCTGTTCTTTTTCCTCCTTCCAGCTCCCTTCGCCACCCTCTTCTCCCTGCTTTTCCTCGTCCGTACCCTCGTGCCACCCCCCACCCCCCTCCCCCTCTCATTACTTTGTCGCTACCAGTAGGAAGGCTGGTGTCGTACGAGGTGTCGTGGAGAGTGTCGTGGAGTGTCGTGGTGGGACCTGAGGAGGGGGGGAAGCAATTACCAGTGTTGCCTAATGGTACTCGTTCACACTACCATTACATGTCCGCGTCACCTGGCTGTCAGCCTTCCCCTCTCCTTCCAACACTATTTCTTGTTTACGGGGAGGAGGGGCGCAAAGGGAGGAGGAGAAGCAAAGGGAAGAAAGGAGAGGGAGGGAGAACATGCGACTCTGGGATGGGGGGGATGATGAGGACGGGGGGTAAAACTATTCAATGGTTGTGTACATGAGGAGCTGGTAAAGAGGAAGAGGCCACACCAAAGTCTACAGTGAAAGAAATGGTGCATGAATACATGCTATCCCCCCACCAACACTGGCTCAACCACCTCCACACTACCAACCACCTCCTCCATACCGCGCCACACTAGCACATTATTCAACCCATTATTAGGCGGGCAGCGACAGTTTATTCCTCATTAATGACAGTACAAACGAGTAAGAAATGCAAGAAAGCAATCATATGCAGCACGGACCATCTTGAGGTTATCTTGAGATGATTTCAGGGCTTAGCGTCCCCGCGGCCTGGTCCTCGACCAGGCCTCCTTTAAAGTAGGTGCATCCTCCTCGACCAGACCATAAAGGAACTTGGAGCAGAGGTGCTATAATAACCTCTTTCACGCAGTACTAATAGTACCAGAAGGTTGTTACAAACATACCTAGTACAGTACTCTAGAAGTCAGAACTATGTAGTCACGGTGTTCACACAGCTTGGAGTAGCAGAGAAGGTCAGGGAGGAGGCGGGAAGGGCAGTGCACATCCTCCAGGCCGGGTTATCTCAGACCTTCACATGGCTTTCATGCATTAACACAGAGTAAACAGCCACCTCGGGCACCACGTGGGAGGGGAAGGTGCTCCCCGTCGGGGAGGGGTAGTGCGTCACTAGTCTCGCTACCACCACCACTACCACCATCAGCGTGACTACCTTCACCACACCAGCACTACACGTTTACCACCACCACTGTCACAACCTTCAGCACCACTACACTCACCATCAAGGCCACCACCCCACTCTCCACCACCACAGTGGCAGTGCTGCAGGTTCTCCCAGGGCTATACTACAGAATATCCAATGAAGCCTGCCGTTGACCCTCGCACTCTAAACTCACGCTTCCTCTTACCCACTCCCTGACTGGCCTCATCCTTCTCAAACCAATATATAATCCCTTTACCATGATATTCTTGTATTTTACTTGGCAGTCGGTTCTGAGAAGAGTTCTACTCCCCGGCTTAGGGCCAAGCTTCACTTGTGATAACTTGATCTACAAGACTACAGCTTGTAGCGGCACGCAGGCCCACATATCTATTACAGCCCGGCTGATTCGGCACTTCTAATTGTTTCTTGAACACGTTCACTTTTGTTGACCAGACCACACATTAGAAGGTGAAGGGACGACGACGTTTCGGTCCGTCCTGGACCATTCTCAAGTCAATGGTCCAGGACGGACCGAAACGTCGTCGTCCCTTCACCTTCTAGTGTGTGGTCTGGTCAACATAATTTAGTCACGTTATTGTGACTCATCGCCTGCACGTTCACTTTTGTTCCCTCAGTATTTCTAACATTTGTTGGGATATGGAATATCCGTGGACCTCTTGATATTCGCAGTGTTCCCCCTGTGCCTAAGGCACCTCAACTCTTCACCCAGTCTATTCTGCAATCTAAAACACAAGCTAGTAAGTAAGTCGTCTCGGTTCATCTGTGGCAAGTTAATGTTTAAAGTTGCCTTTACTTCTTAGCTCGCTCTCCAGACTCTAGGGTACAACAAACCCTCGTGTACATGTTCATTTAGTATTGAATAATAAAAACATGGAGTTACATTAGTAGGACTAATGAGAAACACTTGCATTACCTGGCGCACTATCTTAAAATTTCGGAGAGGAGGGGAAGAGGAAAATGGTGGGGGGAATAGGAAGGTGGGGGAGGAGGGAATAGGAAGGTGGGGGAGGGGGGTATGTATCATGGGAGAGAGAGGGCAGGCACCCTTTGCTACCGCTCCTGTTATACATTAGGAGGGAACAAGGGACCCCATTACCAAGGGCATGCATCCACTGTAACTCATACACCACCACCACCACTATTCTCATTCAGGCTAATACAACTACTCCAAATGCTCCCCTACCAGGAATATGCCTAGAACGAGTGAGACTGTTGCGTGACACACACACACACACACACACACACACACACACACACACACACACACACACGTACGTACTGACCTAGTTGCATTTACGGGAATAAACTACGGCTCTTGGTCCCACCTCTCAACCCATAATTGACTGCTGTGTGGGTCCCAGAGGATACTGAGCTGTCATAGCTACACTTAAAGCTGTGTATGGGCTTTGACTCCACCAGTTCACTTCTTAATACATACCTATGAACTTTCCCCAGTTTCGTTTTAAGTATAACAAGATAAGGGTTCCAGGCTAGTGCTGTATATAACCAAACTGGCCCGATATGAATGATACACGTGATCCTGAAAGACTCCTGTTCAGATTCCTTCTACAACACAACCTTCCGTAAGCAGCTGATTTTTTTAGCATCACCTAGTTAGCTTTTTTGACACACTGTACTCCACTTCATATAGTCTAGGTTAGCTATACTAATGCAGATGCACCTCATACATTAATAAAAAAAATACGTAAGCAGCTGACGATGTTCCTAAGATGTGTGCTTCTGGCGACAGATTTGGTCGCCAGAAGCCCACATCCCAGTAGGACACGCCCAGTGGGACACTTCTGGCGGTGGTGTATGATATCAACCAAGCATTTTTCTCTATCAGATTCCTGGAGGATTTCCTCTCCCGTGTGACGTGCCCGGCCGCCTATTCTATGTATCCAGTATCATTACTGTGCACTTGTTCGAGTTGAACTATAGCAGCAAGTTGAAGGGCCATCTTTCATTTTGTCCAGGTCATTCTGTAATTTTTTGCAGTCTTCCATTGTGTATATATCCTCAATTTTAGCATCATCGGCGGACATTAAGCGGAAGGAATCTATCCCAGTTAGGCTAGGCGGTAAAACAACGGTTTCACTTCATGCAGGTCGGCGTTCAATCCCCGACCGTCCAAGCGGTTGGGCACCATTCCTTCACCCCTGTTCCATACCAAATCCTCATCACATCAAAGTGCTATACAGTTGTAATGACTCGGGGCTTTCTCTCGATAATTCTCTTCCCCTGTGGTCAGTCGTTCACATATATTAGGAATAGGATTGGCCTCAGAAATGACTCTTATGGAACGCCATTGTTGACATACCGGCACTCGAGGTCTCTCCTCTCACTGGGTTCTCTGCTGATTAATGAAGATTAAGCCACCAAAGAGGTGGCATAGGCATGAATAGCCTGTAAACAGTCGGCAACTCTAGCCCATAAACAACTACAGGGAGCCGGTGGCTGAGCGGACAGAACACTGAACGCGTGATCCTGTGGTCCCAGGTTCAATCCTGGGCGCCGGCGAGAAACAATGGGCAGAGTTTTTCACCCTGATGTCCCTGTTACCTAGCAGTAAATAGGTACCTGG
Source organism: Procambarus clarkii (assembly GCF_040958095.1). Lineage (NCBI taxonomy): Eukaryota > Metazoa > Arthropoda > Malacostraca > Decapoda > Cambaridae > Procambarus > Procambarus clarkii. The sequence continues at coordinate 42,292,302 of NC_091183.1, read as the reverse complement.
GAGTTAGTCAGCTGTCACAGGCTGCTTCATGGGGTGGAGGCCTGGTCGAGGACCGGGCTGCGGGGACACTAAGCCCTGAAATCATCTCGAGATAACCTCAAGATAATCAGCAGAGGTACAACCTTTATCCACTTGAGTACCTTCCCTGTCACTCCTGCCTATTTTTCCACTGTTTACTCCTCTCCTGTCGGGTACTGCGTCGTTCTGACAGTCCAAAAGAATACAGACCGCCGAGCCTTCTATATCTTGTCTATCTCAGTCGCCCGTTTATAGAATTGCCATGTTTGTGAGGTAAGAGTGATCATCTGTGAAACCATGCTGCTGTTGTTATATAAAGGCCCTTTTCTCAAGTTTTATTATTTCTCTCTCTCTCTCTCTTATGATCTATACATAACCTTTCATTATATATAAGGAACAAAGGCCCGTAGTTAATGCCTCTTGTCTGTTTACCTTCTTGTATACTGACACTACAATGGCTCCTTGACTCGTAAGGAGTCTTCCTTTATTTCCTCGCACTTTTCCTCTTGACGAACCAACCTTTTAAACTCCTGTTTTTCTTACAATGTGAATTTTGTGCACACATAAAATTCTGCAATTCCATATAATTTTATACAAAATTCCGCAATTCCCGGGTGCGACAGGCATCCTCGCGCCACATACTCCAGCCTTCGTAAGAAAGTGTAAGAAAACGTTAAGATACAGCAGAGGGCTGGAAACTGTCTCAACGCAGACAGAATCCTTGGGCAGGATATTAACAAAAAAGTTTAAATGGCAACCATTAACTAAAAAAATGAGTTCTAAATTGTCAGAAAACAGCAGCGACGCCGACTTGATCACCCATGACAGGATCCCCGCAAAATTACTTGTAATACACTTTTTTGTTTTAACTTGCCGGGGAGGAAAGTCGGGGGGGGGAGGTAGGGACAGGGAGGTGGTGGTGGTGGTAGGGACAGGGAGGAGGAGGTGGTGGTGGTGGTAGGGACAGGGAGGAGGAGGAGGTGGTGGTGGTAGGGACAGGGAGGAGGAGGAGGTGGTGGTGGTAGGGACAGGGAGGAGGAGGAGGTGGTGGTGGTAGGGACAGGGAGGAGGAGGAGGTGGTGGTGGTAGGGACAGGGAGGAGGAGGAGGTGGTGGTGGTAGGGACAGGGAGGAGGAGGTGGTGGTGGTGGTAGGGACAGGGAGGAGGAGGTGGTGGTGGTGGTAGGGACAGGGAGGAGGTGGTGGTGGTAGGGACAGGGAGGAGGAGGTGGTGGTGGTGGTAGGGACAGGGAGGAGGTGGTGGTGGTAGGGACAGGGAGGAGGAGGTGGTGGTAGGGACAGGGAGGAGGAGGTGGTGGTGGTGGTAGGGACAGGGAGGAGGAGGAGGTGGTGGTGGTAGGGACAGGGAGGAGGAGGTGGTGGTAGGGACAGGGAGGAGGAGGAGGAGGAGGTGGTGGTGGTAGGGACAGGGAGGAGGAGGAGGAGGTGGTGGTGGTAGGGACAGGGAGGAGGTGGTGGTGGTGGTAGGGACAGGGAGGAGGAGGTGGTGGTGGTAGGGACAGGGAGGAGGAGGTGGTGGTGGTGGTAGGGACAGGGAGGAGGAGGTGGTGGTGGTGGTAGGGACAGGGAGGAGGAGGTGGTGGTGGTAGGGACAGGGAGGAGGTGGTGGTGGTGGTGGTGGTGAGAAGGTATCTGTACCCGGAAACACCTACCAGCAGGCGCAGCAGCTCAAAAACGAAGTTATTTATTTAACTACAGGAAAGAGTCGAGATTACACACACACAACTGCCAACGACTACCACTACCGCCAAATCGTTAAAAACACCCGCCGAGAATTTCAACACAATGTAAGGTGAACATTGTGGATGAGATGCGCATTCAACGGAGCAAAATGCATCCTAGCTCAGCTGGGCCTTACTGCTTGATACACGGAAGGAGGCTACAGGAATTAAACCTCGGGTCACTGGAAGACACAAGTTAGAGAGAAACATACATGATTACCACTTGCAATATTCTCAGGGGAATTGATAGGGTGAATAGATAGGCAATTTAGCACGGGTGGGTGAATATACAGACTATTTAGCACGGATGAACAAATCCACAAGGGCCGTGACAAGGATTCGAACCTGCGTCCGGGAGCATCCCAGACGCTGCCTTATTTAGCACGGGTGTACACGAACACGGGGGCACATTTGGAACAATCGACTTGAGAATGGTCCAGGACGGACCGAAACGTCGTCGTCCCTTCAATTTTCTAGGGTGTGGTTTGGGCAACATTTGTTAACTTCGTACTAAAAAAAGTCATAGAAATTAGAAAGATTTTCAGTGTTATACTGAACAAATGCACTACGCAGTGATGCGGTAGCCCCCATACACAGTTTCAAATGTACATCCGTGTAAATTAACAGTCTCCGTGGTGTAGTGGTAAGACACTCGCCTGGCGTTCCGCGAGCGCTATGTCATGGGTTCGTATCCTGGCCGGGGAGGATTTACTGGGCGCAATTCCTTAACTGTAGCCTCTGTTTAACGCAACAGTAAAATGTGTACTTGGATGAAAAAATGATTCTTCGCGGCAGGGGATCGTATTCCAGGGACCATAGGATTAAGGACTTGCCCGAAACGCTACGCGTACTAGTGGCTGTACAAGAATGTAACAACTCTTGTATATATCTAAAAAAAAAAAAAAAAAAAAAAAAAATACATATGATAGAACCCAATAGGCTCAACCTGTACACCAGTTGATTGGCAGTTGAGAGGCAGGAGCAAAAACTCGAAGCTCAACCCCGCCCTCCCAACTCAACCAGGTGATTACAACTGAATACAAATTCTCAAGTGCAATATTAGTGTCACTACAATTGTATGATAAATTCATTTTAGTTAATTGATAACTCATTTACAAGAGTAAACAAAAGGTAGCCGTCTTAATAATATTTAGGAACGAGGCAAGTTTGGACTACAGGGTCTTTAATATTTACTACCAAAATAATCCAAAGTGTTACAAGTGAACTACTGCAAAAATGAAAAGCGACAATCTCCCACTAGATATACAGAAAAGTCCCATTCAATCACGACACACATGTACGTTCAACAATACGTACAGTCAATACATACAAACGTGCAAATCAATCAGACAATATATACAAGGGTGTAGAGAATCAGACAATATATACATGGGTAGAGCAGAAAACACATGTATATACATTAGTAGCATATTATCCAAATCAATGTAGAAAACGTATACGAAGTTAATCTGACTGCAAAAAACAACTGAGAACCCAAAGTTCCTCGTGACCTTGCCTAGCTTTGTCCGTTTATTTCTGTTATCCTTCCAGTGCTTTTGCCTCGTGCCCCCCCTCTCACCTCCCCCCCCCCCCCCCGAGTCACTCCTACCAGCTGGAGGTCAATTACGTACACTGAAATGGCTCAATTTTCCCCGGCACTCGGGTCACTTGCTCGCCAAGTACACCCCCACCGTCCCCCACCACACCTCCCCAGCCAGGCAGCGACCTGACAACACCAATCAGTAACACAAGAAGAAGGGTCGTTTTCTCCCCAGGAGGCAATTATGTGAGGGGGCTAAGTGGACGCGAGGGGGGGGTAGCAGAGAGAGGAAGGTGCGTGGTATAGAGGACCCACTCTGGCTACAACTACCGCCGCCATTACATTCGCCACAACACTCACCGACCACCACACTAGCTACAACCACCGCCACATTCGCCACAACCACCACCACATGCTCGCCACCGCAGACCAGAGAGTTGAGGACGAGGATGGACGTGGATCGCACCAGCGGGCACCTTTAAACTATTATCTGGTAAGCTCACTGCCCGTGAAGCTGGGGTTGGGAGGGGGGATTATGGGACAGAAGGGAAGGAGGGAAGTGGGTAGGTTCAGGACAAATGGAAGAGAGCGGAGAGAAGTGGGACAGCCCGCCTACAATCTTAACGCTCCCTATATTCAACATTTATATAACGTGTCTTACAGGTTATGGGAGCATAAAGATATACGGTTGTCAATACCTTGGTAGTCCAAGTCACCGAGGAATTTTGCCAGATATATTTAAAAAAATAGATGTGAAACAAGTTTTCCAATTATTCTGAAAAACAGTACATTTTACTAAAAGTTGAATGACTACAAACTTAAAATTTGGATAGTACGGATTTACTCGCTGTTTAAGAAGTCTCCACGAACCGTTAAAGGTTTTCGATACATTACTGTATTTACTAGTTTCCAGTTTTATTAAATTATTTATATGAAAAGTTTGGAATGAAATATTTACGGTGGAGGAACACTCAATCCAGCTCTCACCTTTGCTTTATCAAATTATTCTGAGACACTGCAATGGCTATTTAATCCATTTCTTAAATTGATGGGATAACATGGAAATAAAATTAATTTAATTATCAGCGGAAAGCGCCAAGCTATTACGACTTTACAGCACTTGGAAGGGGTCAGGATAAGGATTTGGGATAGGACGGAGGAAAGGAATGGTTCCCAACCATTCCTTTCTGCATGACTGCGACTGACTTCAGAATGACTGCATTCTGTCGGACCAACCGGGCTGTGGTGGGTATGTGGCCTTGCGGGCCGCTCCAAGCAACAGCCTAGTGGACCAAACTCTCAAAAGTCAAGCCTGGCCTCGGGCCGGGCTTGGTGAGTAGAACCCAGAACCCCATCAACCAGGTATCAACCAGGTATCTGCGCGTCTATTGCCACACGGAGTATTTTGTCAGTGTAATGATTTTAATAATATCTAGAAATACCACTTCTTCCAAATAAATGCAATAAAAAACAAAAATAATATCGTGTTTGAGCCCCAAGACTGCATCTCTGGTTAGTTCAGTAATATATTATGTACCTCCATTCCTATCCCCTGGGCGGTGGTGGAAGGGGGTTATTTATATACGCACATAATAAGTACATGAATCCAAAGTCGACACGTTAATTATAAGCGACTCTTGTCATCCTTGACTGGTCTCGGCTTCCCAAGGCGTGTGACGGGCTTCTGTCTGAAGCAAGGCACAGATATGAAATAATGGTGGGAGAGGAGACAGATGGAAGAGGTTAAATGTGGGGGAACAGACGCATGATAGAGGATTGTGTTAGAAAGAAAGACCAAATTGGGAAGGGAAGAGGATGGTCGAGGAGGGAACAGAGGAAAAAACCGATAGCCTGAAAAAAAATGGGAGAGCACAAAACAGATAAAGTAGTAGGGAGAGGGGCAGGGAGCTGATAATGGAGAGACGGGAACTGGAGCTAGGATGAATAATGCGTAGGGGAGAAAATGGAGGGAGGTGGGATGACGGAGAACAGGGCGACAAAGAAAGTGTAGAGCGGGTTGCAGTGGATGGTAGGCTGCGGGGTTAGTTATGTTCATTCCTGATTACGAGACCGTCTGTAAAGGCAGACGATAAGCTGAATCATATCACCTCTTGCTAAGCACTTTAAAACTTAAATAACTGGCAATATATTATCTCGTAAGAAAAAGAAATGTTTGATCTTTATTTGTATATATTGTAGATAACACTATATCCAATGAAAACGAAGTATAGTATGTGTTATACGCGAATATATAAATGATAGCCTTTGTTAAGAAAGGTTATATATGCAACGTGTCATTTTAATTTAATCAATCGCATTTTTAACGGAATAGAATAAACCGTCAAAATTGCGAGGTTTTAGTCAAAATCAAAGCGCCGTAATATTGACGAGTTTCAAGCATCGGACTTGATAGGTTAAGCGGGTTGCTTAGGTTCGAATGTTTCCGGTTAGGCAAAACAATTGCATTTTTACGGAGCGTCAGATGACGAGAACGGACTCTGTATTATAACGCAGCTGGCCTGGCTCGACAACCTTACAGACCAGTCAATACAACCCAGTTGTGAAAATACAGAGAACAAAATTACCAATTCTCAAAATATAAAATGATCACAACACTGAAATTTCAACCGGGTACTAGGAATATATAATTTTCAATACACACGGGATAATCACACTAACGTGACTGCATCAATGAGAAAATCCGTAGGAGCCGTGACCTACGGATTTTGTCATTGACACATCACGTTAGTGTGATTACTCTCTGTGTATTGAAATACGAGCGTCGGAGGTAGAACATGCCTTGAGTGAGCCAAAGTGCATGGGGGACTTGTGTGAAAATCCTGGTTCAGCTTCAGTGAAAACCTCAGGAAACCCTTGTGAGGTCAGTGGAAACCTCAGAAAACCCTTGGGAGGTCAGTAGAACTCTAGAGTTCAAAAATCCTTTTGACCATGTTGGGGTCTAGTTGCTAGCGTGTGCGCGTGGGAACACCCACCACATAGGTTCGAACCATCGTTGCGGCTCCTATGGATTTTATAATTTTCAATAATATTCAGCATAATTTAAGCCTCTTGTGCACACTACCTTCTAAAAAATCTAGATTTTAGTGAATTAGGAACTACTTACAGCTTTTACACAATAAAAGATCAACATCCATTATACTTTAAAATAATGGAATATAGGAATGGGTAAAACCTAGTACAACAAACGAGGAAATAGAATAGCAAAGGCCACAACTACCAGCCAGCTCTAACACGCTACAAACACTGCTCTTGTAACCATCAAGGCTGCAGTGTACTGCCACTCAGTACTGATTGATGAAGATTAAGCCACCCAAAAGGTGGCCCGGGCATGAATAGCCCGTAAGTGGTGGCCCTTTTGAGCCATTATCAATATAAATAGATGATACTGGAGATCCGTGGAGGGTGCGACTGCGCCCTGCGTGACGGGAGATGTCTCCCGTGCACTCAGTACTCGCCCTCTTGATGTTTTAGATTCAGCTACTCGGAACAAAACGTTCCAAGAAGCACGGGCTATGGTCAGCCCGTAGTGGACTGGTACAATTACTCCATCCACATGTCTGTACCTAAGAACAGCAGCAATGTGACGACAAATTTCGCTGTTACAACAGTTATGATACTTTAAGTTAGCAGCAGGTGTCTAACTGTAACACCATCCCTGTGTTTATTAATATTTAACCCCATAAATATATCTCCACTCTTGGCCCCCACAATATATCAAATTACCTCCTTAGTCGAAAGTGGATTAAAGAAGTTGATTCACCTTTGAGAATCATGACCAAGTCCTGAGGGAAGTGGAGGATACCCAGTTCCACAAGCTAGCACATCAGTAACCCCAATACATCCATCTTTATTATTATTGTTGTATGGAACTTAGTACTTTATGTACTGTACTCTGCTACTTAAGTACTATATGTACAACTACACCCTTGAACATGGTTTCTTAGTTGCAAGAGTCCCTTCATGAACCACACGTACTGGCACCGCTGTATCATCGTAATACTGGTATCATTATGTATAATGGAAAACTACAGTACAGGAGGAAAGTCAACCTCGTCCATTGTAAGGTTAAACCCATACTGTATGACTGCCAGTATACTACTGTATAAGCCTGTATAACAGTTCTATTATTGTTTAATTATTCTAACATTACGCGATGTTGTGTGAAAAGCAATAAACTTCGCTCACTTCTCAAGAAAATCTTAAGATAAAAATTAAGTCAAATATAAAACTTGGGTGAAGTTGGTAGTCAAGGGCGAGGAGCACTCGAGGGAAGCTTAGCACACGCCAGCCCCGTCAGGAGAGGCTTGTGGGACCTCTTCTTCACTTGCCTTATGCCATCGTCTCCATTTTTCTTCATCCTCTTTACCAATTCTTTAATTTTATTCCTTCCGTCTAAACGCCTTAAGTGAATCTTGCGTTCAGTAAAATATGAGAGTTCTTCCCTATTTCTCCGAGTAAAATAATCAACTTGTAAATATAAAAGTACATGTTTCCACCTCGCCTCTGAACCCGGTTATTTCCTTTGAAGGTTGAGGGCATTTTTTTGATTTTCACAACGTTCACTCTATACTACGTTACCTAAAGGTACCGAAACTTGTGCTACCGGGAGTTTAGCTTCAGCTCATGGGTCCGTCCCCCCCCCCTTCAACCTTAAAGCAAGTCCAACACTCCAATAACCCCAATGCAAGGTATATCAATTATCGTTAATATTACATTTAAATCATAAATTTAAATCTAAATATTACATTTAGTTGAGAAACTAGAATTGTTTAGCCTCGTACATCATACCTTTTTTTTTTGCTTTGGAACTAATCTGAAGGCATACCTTCAAAGTGTTCAAACGTGCAATGCGTATTTATATGTAGTATATGTGCGTATACGCATACATGTGCATACGCACATACGTTTGTATGTTTGTAATTTTATAACGAGACACTAGGAAGGGAAGGGACGGGAACTATCAGGGGGGGGGGGGGAAGCGCCAAGCCACTGGGACTAGATAGCACTGGGACCCCTTCCCAGTGCTATCTAGTCCCAGTGCTATCTATCTAAGGATTTTGGGATGGGACGGGGGGCGGGGGGAAGGAATGGTGCCCAACCGCTTGGACGGTCGGGAATTGAACGCCGACCTACATGAAGCGAGACCGTCGCTCTACCGTCCGGCTCAAGTGGTTGGGCACCATTCTGAGGTTGGGCGCTAGGAACTAAACCTCACATCACGCCACGCTGATCTGCTACCCAATGACAGAGTTGACCTCCAGGACGAATTGCTTGGGCTCGTCAGAACCAGCCAGTCATTATCCTCTTGAGTCACCCACCCTTCCCCCCACATACACTATCTAGATGCAAGTGCTTACGTTTCACGTCCACACTGACTTTTATACTCGATAATAATAATGCTGAGGCTATCGCTACTGATGTGTTAGCTGTTGTTGTTGTTATAGATTCAGCTACTCAGAACAAGTTCCAAGTAGCACGGGCTATGGTGAGCCCGTAACTTACCTGGCACAGGAGCGGGGCAAGAAGCACGGGCTATGGTTAGCCTCGTGGACAGGAGATGTCTCCCGTCTGATGTGTTAGCAATGCTCATCGTTTATCTTGTGGGGGTTTGGGGGCTCCGCTACCCCCCACCTTCAGCTCTATCTCAACATATGGGTTGTCTGTTGGTTACCGGCAGTGATTTCACTGGTGCTTGCCTGGTCTATGAGGCTGTTTGCCTTTGTTGTGGGCTACTTAGCATCACAGCTAGTCTGTGTCGTAGCAACTGATTTTAATTTGAACGCGTTCTTGTTCAACTTTCATTGCCTATGCTTTTCAAAATGATATTTATTTTCAGTCAATATTAATGATGCTAACGATTAAAGAAAACATACCTATTCTAAACCCTGATGCCCCAGTTACTTTTGAACGCTTCCTATGATTCCACAAATATTAAACGTATCTGGATCGTATCTGGTGTGGGTTCTGGAGTTCTACTCTCAAACGATGGGATGGGATGCCATCCCATGGGATGTCTGGGATGCTCCCGGACGCAGGTTCGAATCCTCGTCACGACCCTTGTGGATTTGTTCTACTCTCAAAGCCCGGCCTAGGGCCAGGCTTGATTTTGATAACTTAGACCAACATTGCTCCTCATTGGCTGTATTCTGCATTTCCTTCCATATCGTTGTTGTTTTAGATTCGGCTACTCATAAACAAAAGTTTCAAGTAGCACGGGCTATGCTGAGCTCGTAGCGGACTTGTGTGTACCTTCCATATTGTTCGCTCCAGAATGTTGCTACTTTACTGTGCAAATTTAGGGCCTGGACTTCCAGTATTTTCCATTTATATATATATTTATATTATATAATATAATATAAATTTCTATTCTCCCCGGCTTTGTTTTGGTTTAATGTTTTCTTTATACTTTACAGTGCAGGCACAAAGTTGCTGTTACTGATGGAAATTATTATTTATAGAATGCTCAAGGATACGACGCTCCACCAACGGAGAGAAAAACAAGAGGATGGTGCAACTAAGATGTGATCACTGTGAAAGTCGAGGGTCGTATTTGATCGCTCTCTCCCTTAGGCTACTACACTATGGTATTATCACTGTTGGTCGTGACATTGCTATTCTCTCGCAGGATTTTACTCTTGGTCTTCATAAGTTTTGATTATATAGGCGTTTCAGTCTTTTAAAAATTTAATTTATGATTTAGTAAATTGAAAATATATATTATGGCAGGAGTAAAATGTTGTGTAACCGTCGATGCTTAGTCATTTTTGAAAACGATAATTGCCAACTTGGAACAATATTGTCAAATTCATACACAGGATTGTTTCCAGCGTCAAACTTGTAAATTATGCAACTATTTCCGAATCAAGACCAAGAAGATCATCATTTATGGAACTGCGTGCAATGTAGCAACATTCACTTTCCCTTAGTTTTATCTTGTAAACTTTCCTAAATGTAATATATTGAGGAGGGAGGGAATTTATTTTCATATTAGATAACCCAGGTAACATTTCACAAATTATTTAGCTTCATGACTGATTTACGAGTAGTTAGGAACCAGTGGAGCACACACACAGGATGTTGTAGTGCAGAGGCTTCCTAACCTTAGTCCCTGTAAGGGACCCAAACCCCGGGCCCCCACCAGGTACATGACGCTTACCCGGACACACACTCACGCCACCGGGATATCCTGGCTTTATTTTTATACTGTAAAAGAAAACTATTTTGATTTTTCCCATGCATATTCACAAAGTATATCAAAAGCCGATTTTAAACATCTCTCAGGCCTTAAAGCTTTGAGACCTAGGCAAACCACTAATTATTTATAATCTGTAATCCTCCCTAACAATATAAATATCCAACTCTTGTCTTAATTATTTATTCTACTTTTCCTAAATGTGCTACAGACGTATAATTTATATCTGTAAGAGAACGTCTGTCTGTCTATCCGTCTACCCAAGGTTGGAGGTCAGACGCTTGGGGAAACAGCTTTGCAGGGGAAATGGTATGCAGTACGGGACGGACACGGGCTGGTCAGGGTCGGCCTAAATTAAACACTAAGAAATAGCAATTTTCATGGAGTCAAGGTGAAATATTTTGTTTCCAGATAAAATTGTTAATGCTTCGTACTAAATTTTCTGAGAGAAGGGGGAGAAAGGAAGCAAGGCAAGAGGGAGAAGCAGGAAAAGAGGGAGGGGAGGAGAGGGGGAAGAGGGGGAAGCGAGAAGAGAGAGGGAAGCGAGGGGGTGGTGGGGAAGAGACAGGGAAAGAGGGCTGCGGATGGGTAAAGGACGAGGGGAGGGGCCAAGTAAAGAGGAAGGGGGTTAAGGTGGGGAAAGAGTTCAGCGAGTAGCCTGGTACCCCTTCTAGTGAAGTCTATAAATTACTAAAACAAAATAAATATGCCTACCTATACCTAATAAAGCTGCTTCATTTAATATGCAGAAGCTTCCGGGGAGCTTGACAACGTGACAATTTTTTTGCCATTGTTTAACTTAAGGACAAATGTATCGTCTCAACTCGTATTTACATGCAGCAACTCAGTAGGTTTCCTTCCTATTGGATAATGTTGTACTTGCTGCTAATGGTGATATGTTTACTTTCAGAATGAGTGACGCTTCTCAATAAATTAGCCTTCCGGGGCAAAATTAAAATGAAGCCCCTCGTTGGGCACATTCCCAGAGCGGCCCATTCACATCCTCTCCAAACCCTCGAGGCCCGAATAATAATACGAGCCCCTTGTGGGGAGGAGCTGGGGACTGGATAAAGAAAGAACAGGGGTGGAGGGCAGGATGTGGGGTAGTGGGAAGTCAACACAATCATGAGTGACCCTCATATTTCCGTTGTAGGGTGGTCATGCTCTCAGCTGATGTAACACTAGGAATGCAGGAAGAAGCAATGACTGATCAACAACGGCACAATCCAATACTGGCACAGGGGAGGCCAATAGCAGGGTGAGGAGGGGTAGCTGTGGGGTGTTGTGTGGACCGTGAGTGCGCGGCCTTGACGGGGCTGGCTAGCGGGAAGTACTCGTCTGGCTATGCATGCCACCGCTATCTAGTCCTACAGACATACACATCGACCTCGGCCAAGCTAGCAACCGCTTCCTGTTTCATCACCCACGCCCCTGGATGCCCAGACCTTACACTTACACCTTGCTTGGGCCCCCGGGCGACCATAAGCCCACGACTGAGGTGCCAATTGGTGTTTTGTTAAACATTTTTGCTTGAAACTTAATAACAAATGCTTTATTACAATGGAGGCAAGCTTCATTCTTAATTACAATGACTTGCAACGGTCGCTACTACGTCTCAAAAACTAGACTTGTTACCTAACTCCCCCTCTAGCCTACCGTCACAGATTTAGTGCCAATAAAACATTTAGATGTACGTATGTTTTGCGGAATCAACTACAATCTTTAACGCTTCTCCTATAACCCCCACACTTCACAACAATACCACCTCCCGTATAATCCCCATTCTTCACAGCAAATTGTTCCCCCGTCCCGTATAACCCCCACACATCACAGCAAATTACACACTGACCACGCCACAGCAACCCTGCTACACCCTTTACCACCCACGCCTCTGTATGTCACGCACAGTTACTCCGTTGTCGGGGTTTCCACATGAGCAAAGTGGCAATATCATTCGGGTACAATTGTTGCCATTTCACTTCGTCCTCTATATTGTACAGTTAGCGACTGAGGCAGACAGATAAAGAGGCGGGTGAGGAAGAGAGATTCCGCAAGCAAAACTCTTCACATTATTTCAGTAACGAAGCCCCTCTCTTGTTTGGTGTAGGATGTGGGAAGTTATCGAAGCGCGATACGTCGTTCCTTCCCTGGCAGCCTTTTATTCAATGTTCAAGTGACAGGTTTCAGAGCAGCCAAGCGTGAATCCAGTGTGAACGTCCCCCCAGCAACGCAGAAGAGGGGAGGGGGGGGGGGGGAGACAAGACACAGTGCTTGTGGACTTCCCACAACAGGACAGTTTCCAACCCAAGCCGGTATGCCGCGGGCATCCCACAAGTATACCAGCAGCTGCTCGGCCGGGTGCTATAGATCCAATGTATACAAATAAAATTACACACAAATTAGTTTGATATTAACACATACAGGCATATTCTCATGCAACCATTCTAGTAACAGATAAATGATGCATCATCCGCGTCAGAAGTCGCAGAAATTAGAAACAACACGAATAAGAATGGTCCAAGTGTTGCCATTTCTTGAGCATTAAAGTAATGACCAAATTTAGCTTCCAGATTATTTTCTTTGTATATTTACTGTCTATGAGCACAAGCTAATCCTGCTAATCCTTGCTATACTTTATCTACAGTTCAAATATTGGTAGAAACTTACGATTACCAGATTTATGACGCTTTAAACTATGACTACCTTCATAGTTTTAAGCAATTGTAAGCAATATAAATATACATACCCCATCGTTCTCAACACAAGCTATAATATCCAAGCTTCTCTACAACTACGTTGTTCAGCCTAGTAATAGAGGTCTAGCAAAAACTAAAGAATGCCTCAAATACACGAAGAATAGGATCACGGTTGAATAGGCATCGATCTCGCATTACAAACACGAGAAAATCCTTTTATGCTCAACCAGGAAGAAAATGTTAAGTGTTTATGCACTCAGTGGCCGCGAGATGTTGAGGACGAGGATTCGCAAGTTCATGTGTTTTTAAATGTTTGGGTTCAAAACCTATTATGACATTTTCGTCGTGTTTTAAACCAGTAATTTAAAGAAAATATACCTTTACAACATCTGACGTTGGCTATTTATATTAACTGATGGCGTTAGGATGTTATCAGTACTAAATTTGACCGTCATGAAATCTTTCCCGCCATCTAATTGGATCATGCCACATTCTCACGATGTTTGGAATCTAAGTTAATTTAACTAAAAACTCACTTGTCCAGCCTATCCAATGTCAATATAAGAAAAATAAAGCATTTTGTGCTAGAATAAAGTGATTGCGCTGACACCACCACCACTCAACGAAAGCCAGTCGTTGGCTGGAAGTCTACCTGCACACAAATGTATATATTTTTATTTTAATTAATATTTTATTTAGCTAAATTAAGTTAAGGATATAATTGGTACAAAATAACGTGAGAATGGAATCGTATGTAACAGGAAAACGGGTGGGAAATTCATAGAACACTGGTAAGCTTAAGCTTATTTGTTTTATGGTAAAATTACACAAACTCCTGTATTAGTATCTTTCATATGAACGTTTCATCTTGTCATTATATGCAACGAAAGCAATGAGAAAAAGGATGGGGGGGCTATAAGATAAGTCATTATCAAAAGGCGGCGCCAAGCCGGAGAGATTATGTACCACCATTATAAGACAGGAAGGATCAGTACAATCTTATAACAGAGCTGAAATGTTCCTTTTAATTTTAAATTAATTTCTCTATTATTTATCTGTGATTTGTCTACAATCGGTTCGTTTTCTTGGGGGTAACCTGATAAAAGACTGACCTTTCCAGGATGCAACCAACCATAGTCGGTTAACTTGACCAGACCACACACTAGAAGTTGAAGGGACGACGACGTTTCGGTCCGTCCTGGACCATTCTCAAGTCGATTAATGAGAATGGATCGACTTGAGAATGGTCCAGGACGGACCGAAACGTCGTCGTCCCTTCAACTTCTAGTGTGTGGTCTGGTCAACATACTTCAGCCACGTTACTGTGACTCATCGCCTGCACATAGTCGGTTAACTTCTGGCAGACGCACACCATGCACCTAGAGTGTCCACCACGAGTGAGTAGAGTACTGTCGAGTGATCACTTAGATTACTAGGCGAATAAGATCCGTCACCTCTTGGCCAAACCCTCGCCGGACACCGTCTACTCGCTCCGAAGATCAAACCGGAAAATAAAAATCCCTAAACTTTCCTGTAACCGCAGACGATAAGTGCGCCAAGCGGCATTTCAATCTGGGTCGTTGAAGAGGAATGCCTGACGGCAGGATGGAGACAATGGTCAAAACACGTCACGTTGTCCGGTGGTCCCCATGTGACGCAGGTGGCAAGACGTCCGCTTGGGGTCATGGTTGAAGTAGTAGTCCAGTTTTCCTGGTGGTGGCTGTATACTTACTTTTAAAATGAATAAATGTTTATTCAGGTAAAATGCATACATACAAGAGGTTATACAAAAATTGATAGATTTATAGATAGAGCTAGTACATGCAATGCCTCAACCCACTATTACGCAAAGCGTTTCGGGTTATATGTGCTTGCAGGGACGAGTTAGTCTTCTAGCCTCGCTTTCAGAACGTTCTTCGATCTATTTAACCATAGGTTTCACGTTTTTATACCCTATTTATTTGGATAGATTGGTAACAGCAAGTTTTTTTTTTTTGGGGGGGGGGAGGGTGTTACGTACCCTTATAAGATACGTAAGTGAATATATTAATATGTACATTTATAATTGTATGTAAATTACAAGCATGTATATTGTATACTTATATGTTCTATGCAAATGCACATTCATGTTACAGTGTTGGCGTTAGGCCCAGCGTATCGTGGGAATGATTGTTTATTTCTTTGTGTGATCAGTTTTCCCACGGGAACTAATGATTTATATGTGATCATAAGTGGGTAACAGAGTGAAATAATAATTGAGTGAACTGTATCTGGCAAATTGTCGTGGGATCGTCCGTTGCTGGGGTGTGCATGCCATTATGCTATTCTGTATGCATATTTTAATTACTATGTAAAGAAACACGTACTTTTGTTGTCTATATCAATATGTACTAATTATTCATTAAGTTAGTTTAAGATTACTCTTGTCACAATGTAGTGCTCCATTGTTGAAATAATAAATATTGTAACTTTGGCAATTTATTCGCGGGGCAAGGCAATGTGTTTTTTGACTCGCATATTGTAGTTCAGTAGCTGAGCAGAAACCAGGGAGATATCATCTTGGAGTTAAGTCATTCTTTTGTTCTAGCCATATAATTATTCTTAGTATTGATTTAATGTCTGGAAGTTACAGTGATATTTTTAATGTGATATATATTGTGACCATATAATCATCTGTTTGCTTTTGAGATTTATTTAATATAATAGTATATATCTATACTTAGTATCTTTATTCTTCAGTCCTATGAAGATTCTATTTTATGCTCATTACCCATTAAGGGGTTATACTGGTGATTCGCTATTGAGAACAGCAGTTGTGTCGTATCCCTAGACTTATTAAAGTTTGGCTGCTGTAGGATCACGAGCCGTAACGTACGATAGGTAACAGAGGGCAGGTTAGCGTTCGATCCCCGACCGTAAGTAATTGGGCACCATTCCTTCCCTCCATCCTTATATCCCAGCTCCTATCTTTGTTCATATATCTCTTCCGAGTGTTGCATAGTCATACTGGCTTAGCGTTTTCTCCTTGTATACCTTATCTTAAGTTTCTATCATATTTACATCTAAATTAATACATAGGGGTTAGCTTCAGCGATTTATACACGAAACCTATTCCACGTATTAACAGTTCTAACACTGAAAAACTTCTTTCAGACATCTTTGCGACTCATTTGTGCCTAGTTTCTGTCCCCTAGGTTCTGCTGTTCCTTGCTTTATCTACTTTGTCAATTTCCCTTAGAATCTTGTGCCGTTATCATGCCCCTCCAGTGTTTTAAGGGCAAGTTCTCTCGAATCTCTTCTTGGAGCAAGTAGAGCGACAGATGGAGTAGAGAGAGGATGGAGTAGAGACGGTGTATTGATTAACTGATTGATGAAGATGAGGATGGCACGGGCATGATTAGGCCGTAAACAGAAGATTTTTGGAGTGAATGTCATCTTTGGTCGTGAAAGGATATACTGCGTGCTGAGCGCGCATTTAACCGTCAGTTCTTACTATGTGGCTGCTATTGCAGGGGAGGATACTGCTTGACAGTATTTATTAGGGTGTCCAGCGGCTGAACACCTTTTTGACCAGAAGAGTGGCAGTGTTGATGGCTTCAGGGTGTATTGAGTACAGGATGGTGTAATAAGTATAATCTGGTGTAATGAGTACAATTTGGTGTAACAGCTCAGGCTCTATGAATGGAGAGTTGTATTGGAGGTCGAATTTTTATTATACCTATGGATGAAAATTCCCTTTTAAAAATCACTTTTTTTTATCTTCGGTTCCACTAACTTTGTTTCCAGTTTATGTACTATTTACTCTAGTAACAGATTTGCTTCCAAAATGGTTTCATAAACAATCTTAGAAACATGCTCACTGCCACTCCAATCCATTCCCATCCTCGAAAATCCCAGCCAAAACGAATGTCGGTCATTAATGGCTACAAACTCTTCCTTCCAGTCTGTCCTTGTTCGATTATTATTATTATTATTATTATTATTATTATTATTATTATTATTATTATTCGCATTTCATTCTCGAAACCATTCCCTAATAGTAAATAGCAGATACATCCTTAACCCCTCGTTTTCTTTACACTGTTCACATGCTCAAGACTTTGAACTACAACTCTTTTAAAATCTTTATTACCTTCCTAGCTTATCACGCAAACTCTCTTCACGTCTACTACATATAACATATGGCTGTCACGTAAGATTATCAAGAAATATATGTAGTATACACCGCGAGGTGTACCCAGCTTCTCGGTATATATATACTGTTTCTTTAGTCCTGAACTATGTTCAGGTTCTTAGTATATTTGGTGGTGGTCGGTAAGCTATTGCGTCACGGCCTTCATATTAATAACCCTCCAGAAGTTGATAGGCTTTCAGCCCAACACCAAACCAAACGTAAGCGTGAAATACACAATGATTCACCAGCAGGTTTTTTCCTGTGTCAGGTGAAAGTAACATGAGTTGTGCACACAGCCGTCTTTTGTTAGCGTGAATAACGTTCCTTTATCCACCATCACGTCCGCAAGACAGTTCGACTTAATGGTTGCCAGGATCAGGCTAAGCTACCGTTATCTGTGGCAGGTTGCTGCAAGGAATGAATCTCCCAACCCTGAGCATTTTATGTGCAAATTCTGTGAGTAAGAACTCTATCATGATCTCACACATACTACATTGTTGAATGTCCAGTCATTAAATCCTTCAAACCTGCCGATACCTGGAGCTTTGTAATTACTGTACTTCACTCTTGTATTCTAGAGGATATCCTCATATTGCATCCAAAGTTTGCAAGCATAGGCTACTGATCACATGATCCTGTATGACTAAACATCCTGCGAGATAGGGATTTCTAAGCATTCATTCCTAGCTCTTGATACACACTACGTAACCCTTTATATAGTCTAGAGTAGCTGCATAAATGCAATTCCCAAATATGGTAATTAAAATATCAAGATTTGGCACAAATCTGAACTGATATGATACAAGAACAATTAATTAACCTTTATAAGGACGTAGGGGGCAAATATCAGCAGAAAATAAAGGAAATGTAGTGTGTCGACTTTCCTAAAATTAAGGTACGTGCATGGGGGTCGGTAAAGAGAGGGGAGGATGCTACTTCGATCTCGTGCTTAAATGTTTAGCCGGCGACAAAGAATGTCTTTATATGATGTCTATGAAGGTGAAGGAAAGATTCAATACATGTGTAAGTCTACTAAAAACTAATTTTGGATGCAGCCTACATCTTTTCTTAGGGTGTTGTAAACTAGGTGTTTACAGCTCCTTGAGAAAGGATGTCGGTTGCATCCGAAAATTTGGTTTTAATATAATTACACATATATTGGGTCTTTCCTTCACCTTCAATTAAGCATTACGGCATCGTAGTGTCTCCATGATGCCGATCGAGATTATGCTAAGCTGAACTTTTCACCTTCACATTAAGCTGGTAGAAACTAAATTTGTTAGTCATGATGGACCAAGTTAGGTTTTAAGCCGACTATTCCTAAAATTGGTTTGCAAGACTAATTTCGGAATAAGTATTTGAGCTAACGTAATTTTGTCCCTCGTGATATTTGTTGTGTCCCTATTTGAAGGCATCATGAATAGCACTTGTAAACTAATAATCCTAGCCTAGCAGGGCTCCAGCTAACCGCCTCTTCCAAAATAAATTGCGGTGCACCTAAAACACGTCCTGTCTTCACAGAAATGACCGGATGCTTGAGCTTCGTTACATTATAATATACTAAATTTAGAAACTTCAAAATCGAAGGGTCCTTGGATAAAACATCTGGGGCAATGGTGACCTTGGAAACGTCCCGCGTTAGCCGCTCGGGATAAAAAACGTCCAGTTGCCAACGTCCTATGATACGTTTCATTATAGCTTCCAGTCAACGATAGAGGAATCAGGTTCGAAGCAGCCTTGAATAAAACTGTTAAGACATCCTACCATCAAGGTCTGACGAAGCGATTCAAGATTGAAATCGTCTCCAAATAAAACAATTTTCGGTCGAAATAACCTACCTTTGGCCTACGCTAAAATGTTATAGGTCGAAACTGTCTAATATAAAACTACAATGGTCTAATTAATTTTGAATAAAATGTTGATGGTTCAGGCACCCTAGAAAAGCGAACAAGATCGAAACATCGTATGATTAAATGATCAGGGTTGACACAGTACGAGACAATGATAAAGTTCGAAACATAATTATGTAGGCTTTAATGATGAATGACGAAGCCACAAACAAAAGATCGATAAACTGTAAAAATATCTAAAATATTAAATAGCTGATATTGTACACGGTATTAAGGTAAACACCTTCCAACTAGGATATGCAGTCTTTAAAACAATACTAAATAATTTAATTAAATGACAGCCATGAAACATTTTATGAGATTTATACAGTATTACATAAAACGTTCCGGTTTACTGAACATAAAACGTGATTTCAGTCACAAGGACTGTTACACAACCCTTAACTTCACAACGCTATTTACGTCTACTTTCAAGAGGCTGTTGTGCCCAGTATTTTAACAGCCGCGAAATTTACAATAGTCAATTGAACAGACCTGTGTTGGCAAAAGCAGGTCAAAACTTTTGGTGAAAATTTTCAAGTTTAAAGAAAAAATTACTTACTTCCCCAACCTTCCAAAATCCGACTTATTCCGGTGACTTTTTTGGGAAAAGAATAAATTATAATGTGCAGCGCATCACATTTTATCCGAAATTACACCGAAAGTGATTCATTGTTGCACATTTTGTATTTACAAAATATTTTTTTTAGGTTCCTTGTACTGCATACACCTATACACACAGAAATCACAATAGCGTGATGCATCAAATGAACAAATCCACAACAAGGGCCGTGATGAGGGTTCGAACTTACACCCGGGATGATCCCAGACGCTACCTTAGTCAACTAGGCCACGACATGGTAAAAGAATTGTAACCTAGTCGAGTAAACCTGTCGACTAAGGCAGCGCCTGGGATCATCCCGGGCGTAAGTTCGAATCCTCATCACGGCCCTTCTGGGTTTTTAAGTAAGTTCCAGGATAAAGTACGAAATAGGCATTCAAAATTACTACAGTATATTTGGGCATGCATGTCTTATGGTATGCGTATATTGTGAAATATACACATACCATACACAGTCCCCCCCCCCATTTGGTTTTGATATTTTCATGATAAATGTAAATAATTATATATGGAAACTATTAATTATTTAATCAATATAGCGGTATTGGATACTACCCTGATATCCTCTCGATTTCCCGAAGTAACAAATATTCACACAGCCACTCTGGTAATAATGAGACCGTTGTTGAGGAGTAGGCAACACTGCCACTATTAACGATCTCGTCTAATGGATGCTAATGCAGTAACCTAACGCGTTGTCTCTCAATCAATCTTCTTATCTAATGCTGCAAACTACACACGATACTTTGTTTGAGGAGAGGGGTTGATTTTCCCATATTGTACTCATGTAGTGTGTGTGGAGATACAGCTTTTGTGTGCACGCTAAGCTATTTCTCCCCTGGGCATATACACATCAAACCTCATGCACTGCAATGTTAACGACCAGGATGGTCGCTAGCTATCCTGGTCTTCCTATAGAGGCCTATAGATAGACCTCTATGGGAAGAGGCCTATCTATAGGCCTCTATGGGAAGAGGCCTATCTCCGACTCTGAGAGTGCCTCTCCTCAGCCGTAAGAACAGATAACCTTGCATAATCCGTCAGCAACATAGCACTATACTCGCATAGCTACAACTACAGAGGTCACTGCATTCTTGTACACGGGGAACAAACAGTAAAGTGACATGTATCAACAATGACGTATGATCTCCCTTGCAACGTTAGCAATGTTTGTGCTACAATCATCGCATACCTTATAACAAGCACTTTAAACACTGAATATCGTAAGAGAGAATAAGTGACCTTCCAAAATCCATTAAGAACTTACGTGTTACCTAAAAGCAATTTAATTTCCTAGCCGAAATTGCAACCCTGAACTACCGTACTGCAATTGTCTAATAGAGTTTGATGTTAATATTAAAATAATCAAGTTGATATTTGTAAAATAAAAATAATTCGTTTGAACTCGTTTTGTTGGGGACAGGAAGCCTGCGTATTTATTTACTTTAGCCTTGTATTGAGGTAATAATATAGAAATATATGTAGCGTCTGACATGAAAGATATTGTAGGCAATTCGCAATGACAGGATCCGCACCATGTGGAGTTGTAGTATTACACTCGCCCTCACAACTCGACCCGACAGGACACTCTCCCTCACAACACGACCCGACAGGACACTCTCCCCTCACAACACGACCCGACAGGACACTCGCCCTCAAAACACGACCCGACAGGACACTCTCCCTCACAACCCGACCCGACAGGACACTCTCCCCTCACAACACGACCCGACAGGACACTCTCCCCTCACAACCCGACCCGACAAGACACTCTCCCTCACAACACGACCCGACAGGACACTCTCCCCTCACAACACGACCCGACAGGACACTCTCCCTCACAACCCGACCCGACAGGACACTCTCCCCTCACAACACGACCCGACAGGACACTCTCCCTCACAACCCGACCCGACAGGACACTCTCCCCTCACAACACGACCCGACAGGACACTCTCCCTCACAACCCGACCCGACAGGACACTCTCCCCTCACAACACGACCCGACAGGACACTCTCCCTCACAACCCGACCCGACAAGACACTCTCCCTCACAACACGACCCAACAGGACACTCGCCCTCACAACACGACCCGACAGGACACTCTCCCTCACAACCCGACCCGACAGGACACTCTCCCTCACAACCCGACCCAACAGGACACTCTCCCACACAACCCGACCCAACAGGACACTCTCCCTCACAACACGACCCGACAGGACACTCTCCCTCACAACACGACCCGACAGGACACACTCCCTCACAACACGACCCGACAGGACACTCTCCCTCACAACCCGAGTGAACACGGCCCCCCACACACACAAAGGTCCGCCTCCCTGGATTCTCAGCTTAATGCTTCCCAGGATAAAATCAATGGCATACCTTGCAAACGGTCAGGTTCCAGACCTCCATCGGGGCTTAATCCAATGATGGCGAAGTATTCGAAGAGCCTCTGGCTCTCTCGCTGGTTGGATGACGTCATTTTACTCTCATTACGACACTGGCCACAACATTGTAACGCGAGTGAGCGGCGAGCCACACCTCACCTCACCAGTATAGCTCCAGCAACACTGGAGCTCTAGGACTCCTGCCTCCAACCTGCTCTCCGCGTTGCCCTTTCTCGCCATCCGTTTTATCTGTAAATTAATTGTTCTTCACGATATTACGTATATCTATGGAGCGTAGATTACTGCTACATTACTTGTCATGAAAAGGTTTTAAGTCGTTTACTTTTAATATAAATCATAAACTCATCTACAGCGCTGGCTAAAAGGAATGGGTCTGTTTGGGTCCTGTTTATATAACATGATTACACACCGATTAAACGCTGTAAATACGTGGTTAATTTTAAGAACTATATAGGTTCCGTTATATATTTTGGTATGAGCATCGAGGAAGCTATTTCAACTGCTTTAATAGTAAAGCAGAAAATAGTTTAGAGAAAATACAACTTGCTAACGTTGATCAAAAATCTTCACAGAAAATTTTAATATCAAGGCAAACTAAACTATTATGCTTCTTAAATAGTCTCGATGAGGACAGGAAGTTAGTGGTTTGTCATAGGTCCCTCCATTGTTCCTGATGATTTTTTCTAACTTGATTTTAAACAAGTAATATCTTGGCATTCACAACTTCGGCAGATAGGGGGTTTCGTAGGTTTAAAAAATTATGGGTGAAAACGCAAAAGATCTTGGAAGGGACACAAACTTCTCGATTTCTATCTCTTCCCACATTTTACTTCCAAGGGACACAAACAGCGAGGTTTTTGTCCCTTGTGTTCCTAATTTTTCTGTGGTTATACAGAGTTTATTTTAGTCGTGGACTATGTTCAAGACTAAGGTATACTTGCTAATTGGTCAGTAAGTAATTGTGGTAGCCCTTATGGCCTATCTACCCAGCCAGGTAGATAGGCCATAAGCCCAACACCAAACAAAGGCCTCTTCTGTTTTTTGCCGTGCATTGTAGCTTGTTGAGCTTGAAGCTGTATACGTTACATTTGACCTTTTATAACACCTTTTGACCTTTTATTTATTGTTTGGTGTTGGGTCACTTTAGAACAGGAATTCGTACAACTGGTTAGAAATGTTAAAAAAGAGATAAGGAAAGCAAAAAGAAACTATGAAGTTCGCATAGCAGGGCAAGCAAAGACAAATCCTAAAGGGTTTTTTCAGTTATATCGTACTAAGACTAGGGAAAGGATAGGTCCATTAAAAACTGAGACAGGTCAAATAACAGATAGTGATGAAGAGATGAGTAGTATTTTTAATAAATATTTTGTATCTGTATTTACTAAAGAGGAACTTAACAATATGCCTTCAGCCGAACAAGTCTATGTGGGTGGGGACGAGGACAGGTTGACGAGTTTAGCAGTTACCAGGGAGGATGTTCTTAAACAAATAGTAAAACTCAAACCAAACAAATCCCCAGGGCCGGATGAAGTGTTTGCTAGGGTGCTTAAAGAATGCAAAGAGGAGCTTTGTGACCCACTGTCAACCATATTTAATAAATCAATAGAGTCAGGCAGAGTGCCAGAGTTTTGGAAAGTTGCTAATGTGATACCAGTTTTTAAGAAAGGAGATAGATCACTTGCGTCTAACTATCGACCAATTAGCCTAACGTCTATTGTGGGAAAGTTACTCGAATCTATAATAGCAAATAAAATTCGTCTTCATCTTGAAAAACATAAATTAATAATTGAGTCGCAACATGGTTTTATAAATGGCCGTTCATGTTTAACAAATTTGTTATCTTTTTATTCTAGCATTGTTGAGGCAGTTGATAGTGGTAAGGATTGCGATGTTGTATACCTTGACTTTAGCAAAGCTTTTGATACAGTGCCACATGAAAGACTGATTAAAAAAATAGAGTCTCATGGTATTGGGGGTGTTATATTAAGCTGGATTAGGGCATGGCTATACCAAAGGAAACAGAGAGTTAGTATAAATGGAATCAAGTCAGAGTGGGAAAATGTTGTAAGTGGAGTGCCTCAAGGCTCTGTCCTGGGACCTCTGTTGTTTATAATATATATAAATGATTTAGATTCAGGTTTGAGTAGCAACATTTGCAAATTTGCCGATGATACGAAAATCGGTAGGGAAATTAATTCGGAGGAGGACTCACTATCACTTCAAGTTGATCTAGATAGGGTTTTGAAATGGTCAAAGGATTGGCAGATGCAGTTTAATGCTGATAAATGTAAAGTTCTGAGGTTAGGTAATGATGATAGAGTTACAAGATACGAGCTAGATGGTGTTGTGATTGCGAAGTCGGATTGCGAAAGGGATCTGGGAGTTATGATTAGTAAGAATTTAAAACAAAAGGATCAATGCATAAATGTTCGTAATAAGGCAAATCGGACACTTGGATTTATTAATCGCAGCGTTAGTAACAAGACACCTGGTGTGGTTCTCAAGCTATATCTTGCTCTAGTTAGGCCCCATTTAGATTATGCAGTTCAGTTTTGGTCGCCATATTATAGAATGGATATAAATTCACTTGAACGTGTCCAGCGTAGGATGACTAAGTTAATTCCCCAAATTAGAAATCTTTCATATGAAGAAAGATTAACAAAGCTTAAGTTGCATTCACTGGAAAGGCGAAGAGTTAGGGGTGACATGATAGAGGTTTACAAGTGGATGAATGGACATAACCGGGGGGATATTAATAGGGTATTAAAAGTATCAACACAGGACAGAACACGAAACAATGGATATAAATTGGATAAGTTTAGATTTAGGAAAGACTTGGGTAAATACTGGTTCAGTAACAGGGTTGTTGATTTGTGGAACCAATTGCCGCGTAACATTGTGGAGGTGGGGTCCCTCGATTGTTTCAAGCACGGGTTGGACAAGTATATGAGTGGGATTGGGTGGTTATAGAATAGGAGCTGCCTCGTATGGGCCAATGGGCCTTCTGCAGTTACCTTTGTTCTTATGTTCTTATGTACTTGGAATGCGAGAAAGAAGCCCTTTGCAAGCTTTCACAAAAAATTATGGCATCTTTCTTAGACATTTTGAAGCTATTCCTGGTTTATAGCATTGTTTTGTCTGTTAGTGGCCTCAAGTGTAGAAAATTCATAACCAAGGTCCACTTTCTCCAGGGGCAGATAAATGGAATTAAAGTCCCAATTAACATTAAGCTTTGCATGATCAAGATGCGCGATTTTTCAAAGTATTCCAAGAGTGAAGTTTTCTATGTTAGTGTAAAGGCTACACTGATCTGCTTCATCTTTTTGATAAACTCGGTTCATCCTTTCAAAATCATTTAGGATTGGTTTGAGGAATGTGAAATATAGCTTAGTGGCAGGATCAGCGTTCATTGAAAGTAGTTGCCTTGCAACATATTACACGAGGAGGAACGATTTGGTAATGAGTTGTTATAGAATCCCGCTGATCTAACAGCCGCTTTACACTATTGCTCCTTGCCAACCATTGTGTTCTTGACCAAGACATCACTTGCATGAGAACAGACCAAATGCAAAGAACGTGTATTTGACTAGAAACAAATAAGGGATATCCTTCTACGTCACAGTGTAAAGTGAGAGATGAGGTCCACAGAGATGAGGTCCCGTCCGTGCAAGACGCTGCTTCAGATCAACTCCAATATAGCCAAAATAATCTTTGAGGTGTTGATACAAGGCTTCAGAGGAAGAGCTTGTGACTGAAACTAGTCCCATAAACGGAGGTAAAATCCTATCGTGTTTAGCTTCATAATATCGAAGATAGACACAAATGATTTTCACAGGCAATATCTGTCTACTTATCTATAAGTAGTTTACTGAAGGTCCATCACTAAGTGACGGACCTCTATATCCGTGACAGAATATCAACCTCCCCGACAACACTAGTCATGGACTAGTGTCGTCGGGAGGTTAATTCTGTCCGGATATAGTCCCGACTTTAAAAATGAGTAAGAATTTAAAACAAAAGGATCAATGCATAAATGTTCGTAATAAGGCAAATCGGACACTTGGATTTATTAATCGCAGCGTTAGTAACAAGACACCTGGTGTGGTTCTCAAGCTATATCTTGCTCTAGTTAGGCCCCATTTAGATTATGCAGTTCAGTTTTGGTCGCCATATTATAGAATGGATATAAATTCACTTGAACGTGTCCAGCGTAGGATGACTAAGTTAATTCCCCAAATTAGAAATCTTTCATATGAAGAAAGATTAACAAAGCTTAAGTTGCATTCACTGGAAAGGCGAAGAGTTAGGGGTGACATGATAGAGGTTTACAAGTGGATGAATGGACATAACCGGGGGGATATTAATAGGGTATTAAAAGTATCAACACAGGACAGAACACGAAACAATGGATATAAATTGGATAAGTTTAGATTTAGGAAAGACTTGGGTAAATACTGGTTCAGTAACAGGGTTGTTGATTTGTGGAACCAATTGCCGCGTAACATTGTGGAGGTGGGGTCCCTCGATTGTTTCAAGCACGGGTTGGACAAGTATATGAGTGGGATTGGGTGGTTATAGAATAGGAGCTGCCTCGTATGGGCCAACAGGCCTTCTGCAGTTACCTTTGTTCTTATGTTCTTATGACTTTCAACCTCTTTTGAACGATCTGCGTGGTGTGGAGGTAGAGTACTTGTTACACACAGAAATGACAATAGCGTGATGCCTCAAATGAACAAATCCACAAGGGCCGTGACGAGGATTCGAACCTACGTCCGAGAGCATCCCAAACGCTGCCTTAAATGACTTGGATCCTGCAGCCTCTCCGAGACACAAACCAGGGTTTTACACAATTTTCCCATGCACTCGAGCTATGTCAATAGGCCGTTCTACCTCTTCGCCCTTACTTCATTACACACATAAATCCCAATAGCGTGATGCATCAAATGAACAAATCCACAAGGGCCGTGACGAGGATTCGAACCTCGTCTGAGAGCATCCCAGACGCTGCCTTAATCGATTGAGCTACGACATGGTAAAAGAGTTGAAACCAGAAGTTCTACTGAACTTACTTGGATCCTGCAGCCTCTCCGAGACACAAACCAGGCTTTTACACAACTTCCCCATGCATTCAAGCTATGTCAATAGGCCGTTCTACCTCTTCAGAGTTGTATTGTGCATGGGGGAGTTGTGTAGGCAGATTCTGTAATAACATCATACTTTATAACATTAGAGCATAAGGTACTCATATATGCTCTTTTCTTTATCATACAGTGTGCATTACCTCCCACCTTTTGAACTGAGATGATTAATTCATTACCTCCCCCACCTCTCATTAATCTAATGGCAGAGGCTACATTTATCTCTGAAATTCTATCCCCAATACTCTTCAGATTCAACCCCATCCTTATTACCTCAATCATAGCATTTCTTGGGCATCCAAAGATAATTCTCATGGCTTCATTTTGTACCTTCTCCAACTTGCCCATCCTACCTTTACCAAAGCAAGAAATGAGAGGTGCAGCATAATCAATAAGAGATCTTATTGATTATGTACAGTACTCAAGCATATATCATTCCTAGCACAGGGACTCCCACTCCCTTTCCACAGCATGCCAAGGCATTCAGAGGTTGTAATCTCTTCCGACATTGACCCAATAGTCTTTACTAAGACTATTGGGTCAACCCAATAGTCTGTTCATCTCAGCTTCCAAACTCACATGGGTATATCCAACATATATGCCTAAATATTTATCTATATTATCTCTCTCTATATTTTTACCGCTTATTTTCAATATAATGGGCCTCCGACTTCTACATTCAAACTTAGTTTTGTCTTCATTAACCACCAGTCCCATATGGTGACACAGTTTTCCAAAATTATCCAACACCGTTTGAACCTTTGAAATATCTTTGCCCTGAAACAAAATATAATCAGCATATATGATCGGAGTTACCCCATTTGAGTATCTCTCAGATGCTATCTTATTCATTAGTATATTAAACAGGGAGGGACTCAACACTCCTCCCTGAGGTGTGCCGAGTTCCAAAGATCTCACAACTGACATACAGCATTGATACCACACCTGAGCCTTCCTTTCGTGAAGATGATCCCCTATCCAGCCCAATAATCTCCCATTAACACCAAGACCAGTTAGTTCATAAAAGATAACCTCTTTGTTGGCTTTATCAAAATTTCCTTGTAAACCTTTCACACCCGTTACCGCTCACAGGATGTATGGGGTGCACAATAAACTAGCCGTCTCCGGCGGAAACAATCAATCAGTCTATTGGGAAAAATAATGATTTGCTAAATCTTTACGAATGAATCAATGAAGAGTGCATGGGTGACATGCAGTTGAGGCGCCATGAATCCTGACTCATAAATATATAATGCGACAATGGCTAGAAAAGTTGGTGGGCGTGATATATAGGGCAACCATTTATTTCAGTATCAGCAGCTTTACTTGCATGTCAAGGTATTAAAATGGTTTGTTTATTATAATAATAACTGAGAACATACCGAAGCTCTAAATATACAAAGTAATGGAGAGTATCTCAGATGGTCAGATAGCATTGGCCAATCACTTGCCTGCAATTACATGACGTCAGAGACATGCATGTCGTCATCAATTACATATGAATGTATTTTTTTTATATCGTATCAGCGAATTACTTTTTCCGATACATGTCACTGTAGCAAAGATTGATAAAATTTAATTTATAAACTAATGAAAATTGAAAAGAATTCCTCCTATAACGTTATCCGAAATCTTGTTCTTATTTCATTTTATAGTTAACCTAATATTTTTTTAATAAGATTTGTTTATAAATGTATACTGTAAGATGTATATAATTATTAGCAGAATGAATGATATTTAAATAGTATAGATATGTTTGTAAATGCATCAACAATAGAAAATGTCGAAGCCAACTATACACACATCAGAACGCTGGCAAGTAAGCAAATATTTTTGTATAATGCTTACATTTCTATTATTTTTGTGTGCAACATTTTATAAATGATTTTAAATTACAAAAATATTCTGTATTGATTTGTAAAGTTTATATAATCATATTTAACAAGAAAGTAAAACACAAGTGTCAAAATATTTTGGTGAAGACTGACTGGTAGAAATCGACAACATCGACGAGCACAACAACACAGGTCGGCGGGACGTATCTTGTTATTAGCAGATAAAACTAGCCACCTGTTGGTGGGAATATCATGCCATCCAGCATACGCTACCAACCAGTGAGTATCCCCAGTGAGTCTGTGAGGTGGTGAGTGAGGAGTCTTTACGAGAAGGAGGGAGAGGCGAGGCAAGAACTGTCAACTGGTTGCAGCCAGGAAATGTCCCTGTGTTATTTTAGAAGGTCAAATGTACTGCAGGTATTACAGGACTCTGGTGTTGCTGCCTTGGCTCTCTGGCCTATACCGTAACACCTGCAGGTGGAGTGGTACACCAGCTGTTGGTGACCACTTTCATGACATCGAGCAGATGGTTATTGTTCACGGTAAATCCTTCCCATTCCTTGATGTTCATCGTCATGGAGGCGGTTTGTGGTGATAATGGCGTTCATTGTGATGGGTCACGTGTATTAAGTAATTAAAATACATGGGGCTTTAGTGATTAGTGAAATTGTAATCCTATTTTAGTGTTTTTGGGCTTGAGAAAAATGCAGTAATTTTTTTTTATAATCCAATGGGATTCTATTATTTTGGTAATGTTTGCACAAAGTTAAATTCTTTTTCCACTTGGCATTTTTTTTCCCGAGCAAGGTTTTATTGAAGTGTCGGGTTTTGGCAGTTTTTGTATACATTAGATAAGATTTTATCTGGTTGGTGCAATTGCTACAATCTCCAGTGCAATAATTTTGCAATTTAATGCTAGGAAAGGTTTTATTTATGCTGTATATTAATATAGGTCACCATACAGCATAGTTTGATTATGGGTTTCTATACCTGGGAGCCGGTCGGCCGAGCGGACAGCACGCTGGACTTGTGATCCTGTGGTCCCGGGTGCGATCCTGGGTGCCGGTGAGAAACAATGGGCAGAGTTTCTTTCACGATAACCTTACATAGCCCATGATATGCACTAGTAATGTGACGTATGTTGTATGGGAATTCAAAATGATTGCCTTGATATGAAATATACTGTTTAGGAGCTCTGCAAAATTAAAATTTATTAATGAAATGGTTAGCAAAAATACTATCTTATAAAAATAACCATACCCTATTAATTTCTGTAGTTTATTACTAGGGTACATCACTGTATGTAGATGAGTTAAGTAATGTTTTACTAATAATGCAAAACAATCATGTTCATCATGATGCAGCAATCTAAACTAGCCAGTGCTACAATCATCGAGTTCAACATGCTACTTACATATAGGTTAAGAATATACACATGGTGGAGGAAGGTGAAGACAAAGTTTATATATAGTGTTTGATTGCAACTTGGTATCATACATCAGAAACTACCATATCACCCACATTGTTCTTGTTTCAATATTTTTAATTGAAGGAAATTACTTTCATTAAAATTATCATAATAATAATATTTAATTTAGACAATAGTACATATTAATTCCCATTAAGTTAGTAAAAAAATAAAAATAATAAAGAATTAGGAAACAAAAATGCAGCTGTACTTTTGAAAAACAGGATAAAAATAACAAACGGCTGGCTTCCTTTGCAATTTCTGCCTCGGCTGGCTCTCTTTGCGGCTTCTAGCTCTGCTGGTTTCAGTTTGCTCAGAGTTTCACTTCCATTTATCAGTTCAGGCTGCTCAGCTGCTGGTGCCAACACACTACTTTCCACTTGACTCGCATCACTCGCCTCCCAAATCTCCCGCTGCTTCACCTAAGTACAGTACTTTACTGCACTTGTAATTACTAGCTGCACATTATTAAATGTTATACCTGTATTTGGTAAATGTATCATTATGGAGGGTCACTTCTTTGCCAAGCTTAACCTGAGATTAGGTTGCCGACTCTGAATGTCACTGGAACTAGCAAAAACGGCATAACCTGTATATAATATAGGAATAGATCCATTTTGAACTTAGTTTTTTAATGTATACTCTACTCTGTATAGTAAATATTACCTATGCTTTATATTATCATCACCTTTTTCTAATAATGTTATAAATACAGGACATCATATTATTTGGTTATGTCAATCTTCCAGATACCTTTATCAGACGAGGAGAGTAGTGAGAACATGTCATCCCCGACGCCCAATCAGAGGCTGGAAGCAGCAGAGGCTGCCAGTGCTGCACCTCCACCCTATTCGGTAAATTGAAATCTGCACTACTTTTTTTTTTTACTTTTATATCTTCAAATAATTAAAGGATAAAACATTTAATAAGAGAATGATAGAATTGTTGATATGGCTCTAATTATTTGCTAGGTGATTAGAGTACAAAAGGTAGTCTCTCAATCGTCTCATACTGTACATGGATCAGCTGAATTAAAATTTTTAAACTTTTTTAACATTTAAAAAAAAATGGTGGTGGGGGTTTCCTATATCTCTCACCCCTGTCATTCATTGACACGGGCAAGAGATAGGGGAAAATTAGTACCCACAATCTTGCTGTACAGTACTGTGTTTATGTATTGGTAGGCTATTTAAAAGATGTATTATATAGCATAGTATTTATCACAAATGGAGAGCCTAAAATTTTTGTCAATTAACAGGTAACTGATGAGAATGAAGGTGCAGTCCGTACAACCATGGATGACATTCCTCCACCTAAGCCAGATATGCATGCTCCCCCTCCCTATGAGGAATCAGACACAAGAGAGGGATTTACCAGTTCCATGGCAGAACCCCTTACAGAAGAGTCCTCTGAAGTGCAGCCACCCAGCTATGAGGAAGTACAAAGGCTCAAGGCTTTGGAGGCAGCTGAAGATTTCACTCTACCTCTCTGCCATGTGAGTTCTGCACTTCAGACTAAGTTTTTTTTTACGAAGGTTCTCTTGGGACTAAGCTA
This sequence comes from Procambarus clarkii, assembly GCF_040958095.1. Taxonomy (NCBI): domain Eukaryota; kingdom Metazoa; phylum Arthropoda; class Malacostraca; order Decapoda; family Cambaridae; genus Procambarus; species Procambarus clarkii. The sequence continues at coordinate 42,260,002 of NC_091183.1, read as the reverse complement.
TCTTCTGTAGGTTTTGTATATCATCATTAGAATCACTTTTCTCTATATTTGTGGGGTGATGAATTATTTGCCTGAAGAAACTAAGAATAATGTAATATTGGAAAGAAGGTTGCAGTTACTCGTACTGTATTTTGCAAACTCCACAGTATCACAGAAAACCATCACCTCTACACTCCAGCAAATCATCCATAGCAATATCTCAACTACTTCAACAGCTAGGCGTTACATTTGAACACACACACAAATGTCAAACATTTATGCTTTTTTGACACATCCTCCCCTATTTCATTACTATTTCATACCACTGGTATGCTATTCATACAACACTCTACCACCATTTCTTATGTTCATAACCAGGACTTTCATTTCTCCAGACATTTTCTTTACCTGACATGCTCTTCTTCAAATTTCTCGTTAGTCACACATACCCAAAGTATTTTAATTAAACAGATTCCATCACTTCTTCCTTCACCCTTAATTTATGCATAGTAGATGGAAGCCACTCGATCTCTCATATTCTACTCAGCTAGAACTGGATTGTATGCATATATCAGCTGTCATTCCCTTACCTAACATTCACATTCTCCTGTAATATTCTCACCATAACCCCACCCTAATGACTCCTTAACAGTATACATTAAACAGCCTGTTGGGAGGACTTGCACATTGCACAACCCTGAATCCTGGTCTGCTCCTACACCAGCCACTCGCTACACCATTAATTCTTCCACATTTTCTGCTGTGTGTGAATTAAGAAATGGGTTTCAAAAGATTGTAGAAAACTCTGCCAGGTTTACAAATTTTCTAACGAGTTAATAATTTACTCGTTCTCTCCATAAATGGTGGCTACTGTATTATTTTTTTCTTCAGTTTTATGCTTTTGAAATAAAGTTTGAAAAGTTCCTTTTACACTTGTGTGCATAAACAGAAATCAAAATGAAAAAATGAATCCTCATTGCTTATGATTTTGTAATACAGTAATTATTTTGTTAATACATTTATTTAATATTGTAATATATAAATACATAATTGAATAATTATTCATCAGGTGTGGCTTATGCCTGAATTTTTTTTCATTTTTCTGTTGCAAGGTATAAGACGTCTTTCTCTCTACAGCCCATTCAGTGTATGCTACTCTTATGCCCTTTATTACTCATTTATCATCTTTTTATCTTGAGATAATGCAGACAGTACTATAGTTTATATATTAGTGTAAGTTTCCTATACACAACTCTCTAGGTGAGTAAAGTAAACTTGTCTAAATTAGGTTTCTTTAGGAAATTATGACCTTATGGTAAATTATTTGCATTTATTCAAATATCAGTTAAAATTGAGCTAAAAGTTTAGCATTTTGATGTGAACTCCACTGTGGTGCAATCGACCTCGCATCCCCCTGTGTTAGTGATGGGGAGGGACTGGTGATCCACTCAAGATAAGAACAACCATTGATCAGGGCCACGTCTCTGCCCAGGCCCCTGAAAGCAAAGGCAGATTCATGTTTGGCAATTACTACTTTTATGTTGGGCATTTGCCACTTGTGGAATATTAAGAAGAATAAATAAGGAACAGAAAAGCTGGAAGTGGTGGTAGTTTGAGACAGGAAAATTTGAAGCGTTACGCTTGTGTGAGATAATAATGAAAAGAAATGATAATGAGAAGTTCATTGGAGTAAATGTTATGAGAAGAGCAGTTTAAGAAAATTAGAGAAATAAAGAATTAATATACAGTACTGTATTTGTTGATGAATAAACGTAGTATGGAGGCAAAAATAGCGTTTTGTATTGTATTTGAGAGGTTCACCTTATTTCCATATGGGATTTAGGTTATTTGTTTTCCTCCATATTATTATGACCTGTTCTCTGCAATTGTATATTCTCAGATTTACTCTTTAAAATGATCCCTGTCACAAGAATGTGCTGGTACCTGAGGTCTGAAGTAGAGTGGCAGTAGAAAAATTGCTGTGCAAGATTATGTAGGTCCATTCATGTGGCATGCTGGATATTGAATGGTTTCGGTCGTGTATATTTGGTGGTTAAACTGCATTATACACAAATGTTAATTTTAAAGCTTCTATTACATAAAGAGAACCATTCTGTGAAAGATTATTCGGTTTGGGGTCTTCATATAAACAGCTTTAAATAGTATATTGTATTCAATTTAAAATATTGTTGGTTTAATATATCTAAACGAAACGTTTATTTGACATAACCTGACATTTATAAATTTTAAAGAATGGTAATTGGATTGTTAAGTTTCTCCTATGTAAAACATGACTATGTATTTATTGCTTGATTATACAAAGAACTTGAAGACAGATTATTAGTTGTTACAAGATGCAGTTTTTATTATTTTCTTAATCATTTGCATGGTAAAACATTAGTCCTTATTAATTTGTTATTTTTAGGGGAGTGGTTCTCTTGGTGGAGCCAACCTGACTGGAACAAGTGGTAGTGGGATGCGTGTTCTTCGTGTCTCATCTCTAGGGGGCCTTGACCCAGAAACTGCTGAAATAGCTGAGGAGCAACTGCTTGGGACAGACTTTATGTTCTTTGTTGCCTTTGCAGGTAAATATTGATTTAACTACTGTACTGTAATTGTTTACATTTTCAGAATTGGATATTTCCAACTATAGTATATATATATATTTTATGAGTTGCACTACTGTACCTTGTTGCCACATCACCAGTATGTGAATGTGTGATTCATTTATTTCACTCCTTAATCTTGCTTGATAGTGTTTCTGCTGCTTGTTTTTTATTTTTACAGGCTAGCAATTATTATTTTTGTTTGATTGGCAAAGAATTGGTTAGGGCATGCCAAGAACACATTTATTCCATTTCTCCTCTTCTGGGTGCTGTCTGGGGCCAAACTTTTCACATGACTTTTCTGGGAGGGGACCCCCACCCCTCTTTCTCTGGTATCTTCCCAAGCTGCACATCGGTAACATGCCAAACCTTCAGTACCACACCAGGCTATAATAATTCACAAGCACCACTCTGGTACCAGACACCCATATCAGAATCTGGTTTATTGGAAGGGGAAATGGGGAGTCTTGGTATCTTGGATTACCACAGTAACTTGTGGTACTAGTGCTCTTGGTTACTGTGAATTACCACGGTAACAAAGATCAAAGAACAATGAACCAAAAGGGGCAACTTGCACGGAATAAATTAGCAGCTAAGACCCGATATAAACAATTGGTGCCCGAGCCAAGCTACTGGCTTGCTCCACTTGCTGGCCACCAGATGGCAATCCAGTCTGCTCAGGAACCCTGGGTGACCTCAACCCCACCAGTCACTCGCCTGGTGTTATGCTGTCCAGTACTGCACCACTTTAGTGATCACAGACCACCTCTCAGATAAGAAGATTGGCAGATGCAGTTTAATGCTGAAAAATGTTGGGTTCTGAGGCTAGATAATGATAAAAGTTGAAAGATATGTCGGCTAAAGAGCATTGAAATTGTGAGGTCTGAATGCGAGAAAGATCTGTGGGCCATGATTAGCAGGAATTCAAAGCCAAAAAATCTATGCATAAAATGTCTTGAATAAGGCAAATAAGATACAGTACTGAGATTTGCCTCTAGTAGCAGTTGCTGGTTAGGGGCTTACTAACCAGTTGCTACTAGAGTAAATGACTATTATTCTTCGGCTATATCTTCTTGTTTGACCCCATTTCAAATTATGCAGCAACTTTGGTCATTATGCTATAGACTGGGCATAAATTTACTTGAATACATCAATGAAGGATAAAGAGGCTAATCCCAGGAATAAAAAAACTTATGTGGAGAAAGATCTATGCTACTACAGGAATCGTACCCAAAACCCTTAATTGTGAGCCAGTGGCAGACCACTGAACCATCAATAACCATTGATGGTTATTAACTTATTAAATACATTCATGTACAGTAATATATAATGTAAAGTAAATGTTATACTACTTTATTGCATTATTTTATGCTTAAATAATGCAATACAGTATTATAGGGTTACAGTACTTTCAATTAGTAAATTAACATTTTATCTAAAATGTTACATTTTGGTGTTATAAATGTTTTTTGCCAATAAATTTTAAGTAAATTTATTTCCACCAAATTATGCGAGTGTGTTTGAGTCATAAGCACATAACTGTTTCAGGTAATATTTAATAGTATTTTGTATTCATAATTTTCAGCGGCTTTTGTCTTCAATTGGGTGGGATTTGTCCTACTGCTGTGCTTCTGCCATACAGTTGCTGGCCGTACAGGTGCTCTGGCAGGCTTTGGTCTGTCCTTGGCCAAGTGGGCTGTTATTGTACGACACTCCACAGACTTGGTTGCCGATTCAAACACTTGGCTTCTATGGCTTATAATGGCTCTTGGTAAGTACAGAAAGATACTTGTATTGAATATACTGTATAGTTTTCATTTGAAGATTCGTAAGGAAAATGTTGAAAATCCATCAAAGAATTCCATATGTTTTTTAGCAGTTTGACACAGTAGTTACATCTTGTTCATACATTTTTTTCAAGTACAGTATAGAGAGAATGGGGATTACCTTAGCAAGTATACGAGAGAGAGAGAGAGAGAGACAAGAAGAAAGTCACAAGCAGTAGATTCGAAAGATGGTAAAAAACGCCATTCTAGCCAAAGCCAAAGAGGTAGACGCAAGCAGCAGTGTATGTAGGTACAGAAAAGAATCATCAATGGGGGGAAGAACACTGTTAACCCCTTAACTGCGTTGCCTCCAAATGTGACACCCCCGCAGTGCGCAGGAAATAAATTCTCTGGAAAAAATTCTTTTTTCTTTTTAAAGTGTCAAAAACCCTTCCCTCAGTATGGGTATGTAAAAAAAAAGTCGAAATTGTACTTACTTTGGCTGCTATGGGGTCCGGAAGTTGGGGCGTGACGTCATCATTCCCCGTGCGCCCGTGCCGTGAGCTCTCGGGGGCGGTGGGGCGCTCGGGGCGGGGCGCGCGAGTTGCCGCGAATATATTTTCGTTCATTTTTTGCGCACCTTTCCAAATACATTTTCATTGTTTTTATGTGCCAATCCAATGTATAATGAACACGTACACTATAATATCGCAGTACAACATCCGTACTGTCCGTAGACACTGTGTTACGTGCATGAAACTTGTGTACACATATGCAGCACATATTTACTATGTATCATGCTAATTTGTGTATATATACAATCTATTTACACACTATACACTGTCACACACTATATACATTCACTATCAACACATTCAGAACACCGTGTAGCAGCTGCTTCGTATGGGCCAATAGCAGCTGCCTCGTATGGGCCAATAGCAGCTGCCTCGTATGGGCCAATAGCAGCTACCTCGTATGGGCCAATAGCAGCTGCCTCGTATGGGCCAATATCAGCTGTCTCGTATGGGCCAATAGCAGCTGCCTCGTATGGGCCAACAGCAGCTGCCTCGTATGAGCCAACAGCAGCTGCCTCGTATGGGCCAACAGCAGCTGCCTCGTATGGGCCAACAGCAGCTGCCTCGTATGGGCCAACAGCAGCTGCCTCGTATGGGCCAACAGCAGCTGCCTCGTATGGGCCAATAGCAGCTGCCTCGTATGGGCCAATAGCAGCTGCCTCGTATGGGCCAATAGTAGCTGCCTCGTATGGGCCAATAGCAGCTGCCTCGTATGGGCCAATAGCAGCTGCCTCGTATGGGCCAATAGCAGCTGCCTCGTATGGGCCAATAGCAGCTGCCTCGTATGGGCCAATAGCAGCTGCCTCGTATGGGCCAATAGGAGCATTTGGCCATGAACACATTCAGAACACCTCGAGTGAGAGCAGCCACACCCAGCCTGTCTCCCTCACTCCAACATCTTACTCGCCAACATTGCTCCTCCCACCATATTGTTATAGTTCTTATTACACATGTTCTATATACCTATCTACATGTTTTATTTACCAGAACTATGCAAGTAAGCCAGTATTGTGTCCAAACAGTACAGTGGCCACCATACACTGCATGAAAAATCACACAGCAGACGACGCTACGATTACGTCACCTCCCTCACCAAAATAGCTCCTCTCAACATTCTTCTGTTGCTGTTCTTACACTATATACACACACTATATATACCCATGTATATATGTGTTGCCCATAGCGAACCACTAAGCTAGTATGGTGAGCAAAACAAGAGTGGCAGCCACACACACAATGAGGCTACCTCAATTCTCGCCCTCCCTCCCTCCCTGCCCGAAACGCTGCGCGTGCTAGTGGCTTTACAAGACTGTAATTACCATAATTGTATCCTCACATTCCTTATGTACATTCTTGTATATGCATAAATAAATAAATAAATAAATAAATAAATCAAAATTCCTCCTTCCACAATACTATGCACAACGCTAATTATAACCACATTCCTGCTATTATCACAATCCTGTTCACTAATTCCTGTAAATGAATAATTTACCACACGTTTATTTTGAAAAGGAACCTAAGAAATCATTTGAAGATTCCTAGATGAACGAAATAATGCTGTGGTGCTGTGGCTAGCGCTGTGAACATCGTGAACAGCATTGAATCACTGATATTTGAACATTGTACCCAGTCATTATCACACTCAGGCTCTAATATAACACTATCATAGCTAAATAATACAAGTTATATATATATTTTGACATTATTAGGCGATGCTGTGGTCACATGCTGAACAGCAGTGCTGTGCGCTCATGCTGCGAGCGCCAGCCTTGGTTGCTCACACACTACTGAGGCTCCCACACCCGGGAATGTGGACCACGATTTTTTTTAAAGATGGCGTCTGTTTACAAGAGCCCTGAGGAAGCTGATGTGAACCCCATGTAGCCGCGGGAGTTTTGAATGGAACGTGAAAAATACAAATACTGTACCCGGAGGCGCGTTGCGCAAACCAGACGTGAGCCTGCAGGCGCGTTGCGCAGTTTAAGGGTTAAGTACTTTTTCATAGGTAATAATTATAATCTTTTAATGTTGTATCTTATGTTCTCTAATCTTGTTTCAGGAATGTTAATCTGCATGCGAGCCATCCTGCAGTACGTCCATGCTAAACGTGAGTGGCACCAAGTTCCCCATAATTCGCGACACCGTTTCTTCTTGTTCTACTGAAACTAATCAAAGTGTTATGTACCACATCATCTGAATATTTTGTATGCTTAGTCATGTAGATATAACCTGACAACATTTGGTATATACATTCTGATAAAGGCAGTTGTGCATGCCAGGTCATCTTCAATGAAGCACATATGCTAATGACGAGAGAGCAGCATTGTTAGACTTTGTTAAAGAATTTTGTAACTGGTTAATGTAATGTAGTTTCTTTGTATTAATTTTATGGTTACTGTACTATATTTAAAATTAGAATTGTGACTTTTACCCCTTGTTTATTAATATTTGATTAATCAAGGAATCCATAATCAGTTGCTGGTTTCTGCAACTTGATAGACTAATTTAAGTACATGACAAGCAAAATATAGCACTTTTAATATCATGTTTATTAGGTCTCTCAAGTAGGGAGAATTCTTTATGGTTTTGTTTGTTTATTTTCACTTGTATTGTTTACTTTTTATTTTTGTGCGATATATTGAGACTTAATTCTTAGTGTTGGCTCGGAACTTCAGATAATTGTGCATGATTATAAAAGTAAGCTTCCTATTGGAATTGGGCAGTGTAGCTTCCTCGTGGCTGAATTTACAATAGGTTTATAGTTTTGCTGTGTTTTATTAGGGGTCTGGAAACTAGAATAAACATAACTACTAACATTCTACTTGTATGCAATTATCAGGGACTGTGTTAAATTGGAATTAAACTCTTAAATGGTCTTGAATTGGAATTGCAACTGTATGAAGATGGTTTTTGCTCGAGGCAAATCTCTGCAGGTTATTAAATACATTGTCGTACTTATCTGGCTTAGTTTGTCAGACGTTAACAGTGCAGCTGGACTTATATTGCAACCAGTATATTTTTTTTCCACCAAAGGAAATGGTTTTTGAGGAAACAAATATTGTGCATACATTTTTTTAATACCATAGGCACATAATAGAAGAAAAAAATTAATGTCATTTTGATTTATTTTTGTTGATACAAATTTGGGTAACTACTTATACTGGCACCTAATCCAGGTACTGCATTCTCGGGTACTTGCGTTGACCCGAGATCATTTTGAGAGGGGCATCGTTGTATCTCGCCGAAATATATGGAGAGCGCGAATTAGGATTTGAATGGCTTTGTTATATATATACCCTCTGGTATATCATTTAGTGTACAGAGTATTTTTATTATCAATTCATAATATTCTTTAATATTCTTTATATTGTGAGGTGTGTTATTACTGTATTAAAGTTATTATTGCCTTAGAGTATCTTACAGCAACATGTATATATATATTTATAATATTACAATGGTTTATGCATATTGCATATATTGTATCGCATATTATATACAGTATATAGTTACACAATGTGTAGGCATAATTGTGGAATACTGTATATATAATGTTTCCAATAATGCATACGCAATATGTATATTATTGTATAAGATAGTTATTATATTGTGCAATATTCACTTCCACAAATATTGTACATTATGATGCCCATGTATTATATGTAGTACAATAATATACAGTACACTATTGTAAATTATACAGTAGCTTATGTATATTTGAAGTCTGTAAAATATTTGGAGCAAGAGAGGAAGAAGGTAGTGAAAAATAGAACAAGATAGAACTAGGAAAGACATTTATATTCTTAAAAATGCTTTGATTGCGTAATATTATGCGTATTGCGAAACATCACCACGGGATAGAGAACACTGGTCTGATTACTTTCAGTAAAATTGCCTCTCCAACTGTTACTTTATTGGTTTTGTTAGCATAGCCTGTCCTGCATGATTTCTACTTTTTTTTTTATCTTAGCTTTTGCCAAATTGGATACATAGTCTCCATGGCTTGGTGCCTTCTTTTATTATTTTACATACGTGCTAAATTGGAAGCTAGGGATGTGAATTTTTAGTTCTAAAGTCTCGTTCGATATTGTGGTGTTGTGATCTATATTGATTATGAAAATTTAAGGATTTGGTTATTCACATCTAGTGCATGACATTTTAACTAATGGAATGGGTTGAAGCTTATCTTAAACAATATATCCCTTTGACAAACTTTAGTACATTTTGGAAACATTTTAAAGTTTTAATATACTTAAATAGCCACTTATGCACCCGAGGCCAGATTCATGTAGCAGTTATGCAAGCACTTACGAACCTGTACATCTTTTCTCAATCTTTAGTGGTTTTGTTTGCAATTATTAAACAGTTAATGAGCTCTGAAGCACCAGGAGGCTGTTTATAACAATAACAGTTGATTGCGAAGTTTTCATGCTTGTTAACTGTTTAATAAATGTAACCAAAGCCGTCAAAGATGGAGGAAAGATGTACACGTTCATAATTACTTGTATAACTGCTTCGTGAATCTGGCCCCTGGTATCTTGGCACTTATTACATAATAAGTTTTATGTGAATCCCTTAGCATTTGAGGGTTATATTACTCCTGACCTCATTTGGTGGTAGAACACTAATCTTAAAGGAGAATTTCTAAAGTAAATGAAGCTGTTTGTCAATAGCTGAAATAACATAGATTTTCATGGTAGGCTGTACAGGTAGTTCTGAAAATTTGTCTATTGACTGAAAATGCATGAGAGCTCTCTGGCCAACCTTTGAAAACAAATATAAATGATGCGGTATACCTTTGGTAAGATATTGCTTTTAATTCTGGTTTTATATATTTATATAGACATAAAATATTAATTTTATAAACCTTGTATTTATTAATCTTCTTGCCAAATATTCCACAACAGTGTTTCTTGTATTATTCTTCATAGTGATTGTGTTTGCATAAAACTAACTTATTTTTTTAATTAAGAAGTGGATTTTTATAGTTTTCCTTTTTAAAATTTAGATATTAAGTAACTTGCCATATAAACCAAATGCATTGTAATGTTATTTTAAACTGTACAAGAGGGATTGAGAATATTGTACAGTACATTTATTTGCAATAAGAATATGGTCATTTTTTTGCTTGTATACAGAGATGTGTGTGTAGTCTGCATGTCTTTGTGTGGGGTGCGTGTAGTCGGCATGTTTTGTATGGAAGGTGCGTGTAGTCGGCATGTCTTGTATGGGGGTGCATGTAGTCTGCATGTCTTTGTGTGGGGTGCGTGTAGTCGGCATGTTTTGTATGGGGGGTGCGTGTAGTCGGCATGTCTTGTGTGGGGGGTGCGTGTAGTCGGCGTGTCTTGTGGGGGTGCGTGTAGTCGGCATGTCTTCTATGGGGGTGCGTGTAGTCGGCATGTCTTGTGTGGGGGGTGCGTATAGTCGGCATGCATTGCTGTAACACTTTTCTCACCTGACTTGAAACGCCTCCAAACAGCACTGCAGTCGCAGTATATAATATTGCCTTGGTCTGACTATATATAGATAAAAACATTGGAAATTATAAAAATATAGCTAATATTGGCTAGTTTACAGAATCAATTATTTGGTTTATCAGTATGCGCATTACAGTGGAATGAAAAATCTGGGATATGACAAACTACAAACTCCTAAAATCTACTACATTTCTCATAATAAAGAAACTTGTAAAATCAGTGTTGATCCTTTGTTATTCACATTGATCTGACATTATGCATATTAATCTTGTCTTAGATCAATGTTAATAATGCCCATTCAACATCTCTTTTTGCTGAACTAATAATGTATTTACATCAAAGTTGATCTGATAATGAATCAATGTCAATAATGTTGATACAGTGTGTAGTGATTTTTAGGTCCGGAAAGTTCACAAATGTAGAATTTGGTTAGTCCTGGCCATTGTAGATTTACTTTGATAACTAATGTAAGTATAAACATTCTTCATAATATGAATTTGTGGAGCAACCAATCAGATTCCTGCCAGGAATGAAGGATATCTAATGCGTTTTCCATCTGGATCACTATGCTGATCCTTCCGTGTGTGAAGTCCACCTAAACCACTTTACTTTTGGCACATTCCATTTCTTCATTACTCTGAAAAAATTGCTCTTATATATGTGGCTTATCCAGTTATTTTATTTCCACCTGTCCCCCCCATCCCCCCTAGTCAGTACCATCCAAGTCAGTCTGATCTGATTACTATGTAAATCAAACCAAGCTTGGGCAGAAAGAGTGGGATATTAGAATGGTAAAAGGTGTGCGCAGATGACCAGAAGTGGCAATGAAGGGCATTCTAGGATGAACAATAGACCATGCTCTTGTGTTTTGTTTTGAAACAACTTGTGCTTGCTTGGAACTTAAAATTTCTTGCATGATCATAAAACTGGCCTTGCTGTTTAAAATTGAATAATTGAGTCGGCTTGGAGACAATTTGGATTTAATTTAAAAATGCCCAAAAATCTTGTTCACTATACAGTACATATACTGTAAATATTGGAATTGTGCAGATTTTATTTATAAAATAATGTACAGGATATTGTATATTTGTTTAACATAAATATAACAAACATGGTGGTTTGCTATTCAAGGTAGTTTTTTCTTATTAATATTTATTTGTAAAAATTATATAATTATAAATAAAGCTTAAATACTGGAAAATGCAAACATGGTCCAATAAGCAACCGTGTGAATGCTTGTGAATGTGACTTAGTGATGGTATCTGGCCATATATTTATGCATCTTGGAACATAAGATAGTAAAAATGATCCAGTAAATAAATGTTTCGGCGTAGGGTCGTCAATAACAGACGTCATGCACACCCACATTCCCTTTATTTACAGTTTTTATACCTAGTTATATTAAATATTGTAATTAATTTTTATGGTTAATGTTGAGCACTGTACTTTAGTGTATTTGTGGTGGAAAAGTAGGAGTGAATTTGTATTGTACAGTATACTGTATGTACCATTTTGTTGAGTTAAAAGTGGGAAATAACCTTTTTTTCAGTATAGAATTGTAAACTTTGTTTATAGTTTTTCGTACACTGGTTCACTTTTTCCCCACTTCTCTCGGCAAAATGACTAGTACAGGTACCTGAATATTATTATTACCGGTACTCGAGTAATTTTCCAGCCATAAATACAATACATAAAGAAGGGCAGAATATTTGGGAGGTGCCATAATATAATTATATATTGCATAAAGTGCATAAAAAAAAAAGATAGGAGTTACAAGATCAGGGGAATGTATAACACCTTGATAACACGCACCAAAATAACATTGCAATCTTTCAAACCCTCACAATGTATGAAATATGGGAGCTTTGTTTGCATGTGTGTATGTATGGGGAATGTACAGACAGAATGGGAGAACCTGCAGTTAATTAAATTTTAATATGACGGTAAAAAATATATAACACTACATGTTTATGCTGTAGTGAATCTATGTTAAGACTTAAAAGCATTAGTGAAGGTTATTTCCTTTCCTTTTAAGCAGCACAATCACTTGGACTGTTTGGTAGTGACGGCCTCGCTTTTTGCAGATCGGCGTTCAGTCCCCGACCATCCAAGTGGTTGGGCGCCATTCCTTTCCTTCACCCTATCCCATCTCCTTATACTTTTCAAGTGCTAATAGTCATAATGGCTTAGTGCTTTCTCCTGATAATTACCTAACCTACCTACCTTGTAAGTGCTTAACCAGCATGAACAAACAGTTCTGTTGGAAAAAGTATTTGTATTGCTTTTATGGGTGAGGGGAAAATGGTTAACTGTTATACTTGAGCATTAAAGGAATTTATTATAGCTACAGTGCATCAATTATTTTGAATACACATTTTTTATATAACTAATCTTGGATACTACTATTAGAATTTTAAGCTGTGCTGATATCTCTTAAATTCATTGTGATTAGGTTGGTTATACTCTGCTTTTAAGAACATTGGTACTGATGATTTTGGCTCCATCATTCAACAAAACAGTTGATTAGAAGTGGGGTAGCATAATCACAATGGAATTAATGTTCACGCTACATACCCTGTCTGGTCGGGATTTTATCACTAAATACGTAGAATGCTTTGTATTATGTCTGATATTAATATATACAGTATATTTTTATTATAATAGAAGACAATCTGATTTATATTTTCATTTGCATGCATCAGACTAGTTACAAAGCTTCAAAATTGTAGTAAAGCTTTTAATTTTCTTACATATTTTATATATGTTCTCTGACAGATTTTCCTCTTTATGGTATATAATGTTGGGTAATAATGAGAACTATAGTTAAGTCTTGGTATGTTTTCAATTTTGGATTAATGCTTTATTGTGGGGGTTGCCCAATTGATATATAGACCAAATAAAAACGCTGTAATTATTACTTTGCTCGCCAAAAATGATTAATCTTTTCACCCAAACTTCAGTGAGATAGGTTGGTTGCACTTTGTGACACACATGACTCGCCTGAAGTATCATTTTTAATAGGATTTAGGGTTTGGAATGCTGCTTCATCATTGAAAGTGAACATTAATACATAATTTATGGCTTATAATTTAAAACATTTGACCAAAAGTATGGAACATGAACATTCCAAAAAGGATTGCAATGGTGATCTTGTAACTATATTCAATGATTTGTTTCTTTGGAAACGGCTCTTTCTTGAGAATGTGGCAAGAATAAAGATTACTTTGTTGCCACAGTTATCTATATACAAGTGGAAGAAAAGCAGTTAAATCACAAAGGCACAAGTAAGGGATAAAAGAATAAAGTGGATTCACAAAAAGATACTGTGGAAGTGCCAAAAAAGTTGATCAATTAGCTGTGGCAGAGCAGCTATAGAAAAGAACCATTACTTTGACAAATGGTAATTTTATCCTTCGTACTAGTGCTTCCACAGTTCTTCAATAAAATCCTCGGTGTGTGCATTTTGTTTGATATTGTTCGTCTTGTGTCTTTCTGCTCTCATATTGGCGTCCTGAATGACATCTAGGAACTGTTGAATGTTCTTCAGCAGAGACTGTGCCACATAGCCATCTGGACTTGATGTTTTCATTTAATAATTACTTAGTGCTTCCACACACTACTACCTAAATGTGGGTTTTTAATGTCAATGTATCCAGACTAATGTATTAGTGTTGATTTTGGATGGTAATTGTAATTGTGCTCATGTATTTAGTACATAATAAATGCAACATTTACTTCACAGTAAATTGATTGACTGAAAGTTTCACCGTCATAGAAGAATTGGTATTGTTCAAGGTCTTAGGATAAACAGCGTAGGCTTTTGTTATATTTTAGTTTAGCTAGTGTGTAAGAAAGGTGATGAAAATTATAAGGGAAAAATTAAATATGATAATGGAACTGGTGTTAATTATGCTTTTATTAAACAAGGAAAGTACAGTAGTTCATTATATTATAAGCCTGCTAATATGAGATGTAAATTGGTTTTACTGGACTCATTTAGTATTATTTTAAAAATGCACCCCAAATTTTGTTTTAATTAATTTCCAACTGTTATCAATTTAATATACTGTGTGGTTAAATTTGTCACTAAATTACTTAGTCCTTAGGAACAGCATTAGTAAATGGTAGGTGCATAGCCAGTATGCTTTTATAACCTCCCTTGTGTTTTGAGATATGTGCTAAGGAATGTATACAAAAATATGTACTACCAAATGCAATGTTTCTGAGGTACAGTAATGAACAAGTTGAGTACATGCCTTGATATATTTGGCACAAGAATGCCCATTGTTGGTGCACCGAACAAGCCATATTTATATAGACATTGAATGTTGCGGAGTTCTGACTATATATTTTGTTTGTATTCTTTTAATGACTGGTTAGTGAGAAATGGTAGAGCACAAACCAAAGCACCCAGCACCACCTAACAACTTACGTTGCACATGTAGAAAATATAAAATCTTCTTTGCACTTTTATCACTTTAACATTACTGGCTGGGATCTAGATATATATATATTGCCTTTGAGTTCATGTATAAGGTAGATGGAAGTGTAAAAGATGCAATTAAAACTGTTAAAGAGCAACACAGTTTTATGTGGGATCATTAGTTAGCAGGTTTTATATTGGTTTATGTTTAGTGTTTGGGCATTTGCCTGTAAATATTAGCGTGCCACCCAGCCATCCACTTTGCAATAAGAGGAACCACAATGCAGGTAAAAATATCACATATCTCACCATTTCAAGTCAGACATTTCTAGTCAGTCAATATTAAATAATTTTTATAGCATATTGATTTAATATATTTTTTTCTGTTATCATCATGTTCATTCCATTGGCTGAAATATTCATGAAGGTTAAGAAATAGCTATTAAGGAACGTTCTATATCAGTCTGACTGTAGGTACCACGGTTTTATCTCGCATTGTATGCTATATACATCTTAATCTGTTAGAATTAAGTGCACCATCATTTCCCCTCTTGCAGTGTGCATTTCTGCGTACTCAGGGTCAAGAAGATATTTGAACCAGGTTTGTTAAGGGTCCATAGACATAATGGCCTCATACAGTGTTCTTATATTTAAATTATATTGCACAATTAGAGTGTGAGTGTTTTGATGAATTTTAAATTGATAATGTATGCAAATATTTAATCATACTGTACTATACTAGGAAGAAAGTTTTGAACTGTATAGTGCAGCTTTATACCATCTAAATAGCATATGCTGTATTTATTCTTCAAATTAGAGATCTTCATATTTGTCATTAAAAAAACAATGGGAATATGTATAGAAGCATTTTGGTTTTTAAAAAACCAGTTATTCAGAATATATTTATGCTGGACATGTTAAAGACAGGTTTTCAATGTTACTTTTCAATGTGACTTCTGGAACACCTTAGCAAATAAAAACAGTTGCTCTATATTTTGTTTCCATAATTCTAGTTTGTGTAGAGGGCATGTGGAATGGAAAGAGGGGGTAAAGGTGGAACAGCAGTTGTAAGTGATGAAAGATGATATATACTAGTAGTATTGTACTGTACTGTTACTGCACTACTTGGTCTCCGTTAGACAAAATCAAAACGAAGCAAGAATGATTGAATTCTATAGTCAATATTATAGTTTTAAAGGATAAATTTGTCAGTTAATTACAAGTTCTCCATGCAATGACAGAAATAAGAACTAATTTCTTATATTTTGTTGGTTTAATGAATGAGATATGCTCAGTGTCAAAAGAGTTGCAAGACAATTGATATAGAGGTTTGAATTGATCCAATCGGTAGGATTAGGCTCTGGGATAATATGGGGGAAGGCAGTGTTAATGGGTCTGGAATAAATAAAATAGTCTTCAAAGAGCTGATTTTGAGGAATTTAAAGAATTTCTTTGGAAGGATAGAGTGGACAGACATATAGAGGGGGAATAGCAATTATGGAAAGGGTTAAAAATAAGGAGCAGCAGCAGGAGTAAGGAGAGGAAGTAGCAATATATGTCAAAATTTAAAATGTAATGTCCAAAGCTCCACATACAGAAACAATTTGTCTAGAAATAAAATAAATTAATAATAATTTAGTAATTAGGAGCTATATACAGGCCACCAAACTTTGACAAAATGGAATCAAAGTATATATGGAATGAAATATCTAGAACTTCTCGGTCAAACTAGTTATTTGGATGACTTTAATTTTAGTGACAAACTGGACTAACAAAACGGAATGCCGAAACTGAAGATTTGTTATAATTGACGAATGATTCTTTAAACAATGTATTAGGGAACCAACAGGGAAATTATACATTAGACTTAGTATCATCTAACAGGGGGAACAATTAAATAACACTGAAATAGGGAGTGAGCTAGGGAACAGACATCACAAGGAAATCTTGATATAACGTAGCCTTGAAGTGAACATTATTGAGTGCCATATTACCAAAGAGCTGATTTTGAGTAATTAATGAGTTTCATGGGAAGAATAATTCCTCAGTGATATTTAGCGCCTCGAATATCCAGCGACAGTGATTGAAATTGAAAATGAAATAAGTTTATTGAGGTAAAATACACAAAGGGATGAGGTAGCTCAAGCTATTCTCACCCCGTTGCGAAAGTGATGGTTCTACATGGTCTCTCCGGCTTGGTGCCTTTATCTTTTGATAATTACTTGCTTACTCGGGAAGGATAAATTGGACTAAACAAGGGAGATAGACTGCTGCTCACGGGACGTGACAAAGGATTATGAAGCTGATTTAAATTATTATTTATTGAAAAACATTCTTAGTAAGGCCTTTGGGCACAGTATATCTATTAAATTGATTAAATCAAATAACAATGACCCAAAATATGTAACCTTAGCTGAAGAAACTTAAATGTAAAAATAAAGTTATGTACAACATGTCGGTATGTAGTCAGTGTTGGAGAGAAGACTGGACACTTCGCGACAATCTAGGTAGACTTGAATTGACGAAAATTCAATTGTCAGATGCAGTTTAATGCTGAAAATTGTAGGATTCTAGGCTAGATGATGATAGAGTTACCAGATATCAGCTGGATGGTGTTGAAATTGCAAAGTTTGAATGCGAAAAACACGATTAGTAGGAATTTAAAGCCAAAATATCAATGCATAATCGTTCAGAATAAGGCAAGACATTGGATGCTGTGATTTATTTCTAGAAGCGTTACCATTAATACAGTTAATGTTATTCTTCATCTAAATCTTTCTCTTGTTAGGCCCCATTTGGATTATGAAGCTCAGTTTTCGTCACCATACTAGAGAATGGACATAAATTCAGTTGAACAAGTTCAGCGAAGGATGAGAAACCTTCCTTATGAGAGACTGAGAAAGCCTAATTGACATTACCGTAAAAGGAGAAGAGTTAGAGGTGACATGACGGAAGTGTACAAGTGCATATAAGAATGATTGAATAGGCACAACAAAGGTGGATATTAATACGTTTATTTATTTATTTATTTATTTATACACAAGACCATATATCAGGTTGTGCGAGTACATAAATTGGTGATTGAGTATTATATTCTTGCAAAGCCACTAACAAGGTATTTATATAAACAAAATAGAACACGAAACAATGGATATAAGTTTAATTTAGATTTAGGAAAGACCTGGATAAATTGAACAAGGCTAGGGGGGGGTAGAAATAGCCTAAGCTACTCTATCCCTTTGAGATGTATTTCTTTCTTGTCTCAATAAACATATTTGAACATGAACTTGAACGTTGATTTGTTGGCGACTAACAACATGGCGCAGGAAGGAGGCGCACGCAGCGTTATTCCAACCGAAAACTGTAGGAAATCAGAAAACCCAACGACACATGGGAGGCATATGGATAACGAAGTTTTCTCGCTCCCCGAGGAGAATAACGAAGGCGATTTCCTACACAGCAAATACAACAGTAAGGCAAATAATACTGGATGCAGAGCTTCAGGCACCAACCCTCCCGTGCAAGTCCTCGTGGCCAGTCCCAGGTACGACATGTCTTCTTCATGAGGTACTTTTGAGTTCTGTAATTACTTCATATACTCAGGAATATTGGAAGGTATACTTATGCCGTACCCAGATTTTGCCTTACATTTGACATGTTCTCACCTGACTTAGAGTTGTTTGTTTTTGTATTTGAGGCTGGTATTTCCTCCCCTGAGTTTTAGTACGACTAATCATTACTAATCATAATTAGTACGACTAATCATAATTAGTACGACTAATCATAATTTGTACGACTAATCATCCTGTGATACGGGATATTAGATGAACTTATAGCTAGTTTTTAATCTACTCTGTAATTTTTCATATAGAATAGGGTAGCAGCACGATGCTGTGTATACCTAAGCCTGTTAAACAACAACAAAAATCTTCACAGAACTTATATCATTTCTTTTGAAGTTACCTTTCCCCGACAAATTGGGGCTCGAAAAATCAAGTTGATTTGAATTTTTTTTTTAGTCAAGAATAACGGATATATATACTGAGAGGTGTAACTTCTCGATGCATATAAACTGATTTTTCTTAAGTCCTGTGCTATATTCAGGACGAAAGTATACTTGTCAGTAAGCAATTGTGGTGGGCCAAACAACCGCCAAGATAGGTTAATAGGCTTTAACCCCAACACCGCTGTCTAATGAACGCTCACGAAATAAAGGCTGTTGGTGTTGTTTTAGATTTAGCTACTAAGAACGAAATGTCCATGTAGCACGGGCTATGGTGAGCCCGTGAAATAAAGGCATCATCCAGGTTTTAAGTTCTTCACTTCTTGGTGGCTGCTAATGCTCTTCTCGTTCTCACCTCACCGGGGGTTTGTTCTCACCAGTTGCTGTTGCGGTATCAATTATTTTCCTTCAGCACTGGCTCCAGCTTGCCATCGATAGAGTTTCGTCTTGGGCAACCAATCACGGCTGTAAGCGTTCTTCTGAAAGCTTGTGCTATGGCTTAATATAGGAACATTGTCTTCCGCCCGTCCTTGACTTATTTTGGAAGTTCTTGCAGTGTGTGGCCATTACATTTCGACTGCAATGTAGTGGCCATATTGAAAGATAATTTTTTCTTGAACTCGGCCCACATAGAAATACATATATCGGATATTACCCTTGCAAGTAGGATATTACAATGTACATCACGATGATCATATCAACATTACCAGGCAGCAGATTGATGAAGAAAAAGACCTTCAGGAGTTAGGATCCACCCGTCACTGAAAGTTGTATCAAAAGTAGGAGCTACAGTAAAAAATAACATTTTAGAATAGTCAAACGAACCTTTGACCTTAAGGAAAAGAATGCGGTTATTCAACTATAAAAAAATCTCTGGTATGACCCCTACTGTATCCAAGCATGGAGATCTCACCTTGAAAAGGGCATATCTATCTTTATAGAAAGTTCTAAACAGAGCGACAAAAATCATCCCAGAACTGTCAAATCTCATACCAGGAACAGTTGAGGGCCCAGAGAACTAACAACATGTCTGGCTTTCATGTCTGCAAACAGACATGAAAGTGATGATCTCATCGAGATAGTTAGAATACTGAACAAGTCAGAGTATATTAATCAAGACTAATTCTTTAGAAGGTCAAATGTAAACATACAAATGGCAGCAGTTTCAAACTAAGCAAGCCACAATGTAGGGCAGAAGACAGGAGATGCTTTTTGTCACCCATATGGTTATAATGTAAACCCATGGAACCGCCTACTCGCCGAAACCGTAATTGTCTCTTCAGTTCAAAATCCTATTAGAAAAAATACACGCAGCAATGGGGCACCTTTGACAAGCTGCCGGCTTCCTATCCTCGTCTAGGTCACTAGAGATATTTAGGAAAATAAGGGTAATTGAAAACAGTGAAATAATATGTAAGTATAATTTTGCATAATATTTTTTTTAAATAGCATATTATAATATAAACTATAATACAATATAATATTGCAATGATTTAAACTTTAAAAAATAACAGAATTTATATTTATTAAAAATGCATTTCAATCTATAAACAAATCATATGAAAAACTGTTTCAATAACTAATATAACTAATATAAATTACAAAAAAACAACAATGTAAATTATATTTTAAATAAATTTAGAGTTCATTAAAAATTACATTACAAATTGCAATTTGAATTACTATACAGATTACAATACTAACTGTTACAAAATGCAAACTATGTTACAAATAACGGTAAAAATCACACAACAAATTACATAGTCCATCACGTCCTAAACTACAGTGCGACATACAAACATTACAATACAGAACACATCACGAATCACAAATAGCATTGACACCAATTATATAACAGGCCTTTAGACATTTACTCTTGGGAGGGTCGAGGATTTGGGGGTGATGTAGAGGGTAGGAAATGGGGAGGCGGAATGGGGGTGAGGAAGTGGGAAGGAAATATGCGAGAATGGGGATGAGGAGGGTGGGATGGGGGAAGGAAGGAAGGAAGGAAGGAAGGAAGGAAGGAAGGAAGGAAGGAAGGAAGGAAGGAAGGAAGGAAGGAAGGAAGGAAGGAAGGAAGGAAGGAAGGAAGGAAGGGGGAGGCGAGGATGAGGCGAAAAGGAGGGGTAGAAATGAAGGTGGAAGTTGACTACTTCAGAACGACAGAACAGAAATATGAATCAGTGTAACGAAGAAAAATGAGTGCGAACAGAAAAGGAACAAATACGGTAAGGAAGACAAGGTAGACAAAATAAATAGACATGATTGTTAGATATTAGAGTTTAGGCTCTAAAGCCAAACTCAGGAATTGGCTAACAAAAAATGTTAGCAGGTCGCCTCAACCTAAGTTCGCCTGAAAAAAACTCTAGTGTAAGTATTTTGTCAACACTAAGAAGGTAGCCTCGGCCTCTGCTCTCCTGGAAAATAAATCTATATATGATTAACACAATGACATCATGGCAAATATATACAAATATGTAAACTTCATTGTTAAATTGATAAAAAAATATGATCTTTATTTATGGCTAGTCTGACATGAATAAACTTTCAGATGTTGATTTATATAATTGATTTCTTAAAGATAGTTACTTTTGATAATTGGAAAAAGATTATGAATAAATTATTGCATACTGGTAACTGTACAAGGAATATCTTAGAGCGTATGCAAGTCAATAAATGGAATGCTCTAGAGTAATAGTATATCAAATAATAACATTTGATATAGTTGGACTATTGAGGATTGAACTCCGACAGTGTAACCGACTAGAACTTTATCTGACCCTACGCGTTTCTCTAACGGCTGGATATTTACCTAACTTTACCTGAAATCCACAATCTCTAGTGACCTCGACGGGGACAAGAAGCCGGCGGACTGTATGAAGGTTGCCCCATTATTGCTGCGAATGTTTGCCAGCTGAATTTTAAACTGACGTACATAGCATAACCATTTATAACAAATAAATCTTTTAACATTATAGACAAAATATTTAAATTACGATTTACTAAGCAGCCGTTGTGTTCTTTACGACCTACTGAGAGGTTCAACAGTTTGATTCTGTAGTTATTTGAGTGTGAGATTTTACGCAACTAATACTAACAGGTGTACTGAGATCTTACACAGCCAATAGATACGCGGAGAGCTTATACAACTAACACTAACAGATGCACGGAGATCTTACACAACAAACATACATTGAGAAAGAAAAATCCTTTTAATTGTTTCGAAATGCTCGACACGTCATTAAAATAACAGTCAGTTCCTTTGGCAATTGCATTTGATGTTTAGAATATTTAACTCTGCACAATAGCAATACGCTTTCTCTGGTGATTGGAATTGAAGCGTAAAAGCCGACTGAATCTCTAATATGGGATTTAATAATTTAAAACCGGGTTGAATCTTCAATATTTCCTCTTCCAGAAGTCGTAATGGCTTGGCGCTTTCCCCCGAAAATTTCCCCCCTCTACTTCTCTCTTCCTGTATCCCTTTCTACTTCTCTCCATCTTTATTGCTTCTCCACACCACCCCTCCTGCCTATTTTCGGTTGAAATTGCTACCATATTACCATACTGTTTTCAGCTTGACCTTGGTAATAACCTAGAATGAAGCGAAATCTACCTTGATCGCATCTCTGAATCATCAATATTTTATACGAATCACGGATTATCTGCCTGAATCTCATATGATAATTTACCTAAATCTCAGGCATAATCACGCGTTATGTAGCTGCATGAATCACAAGTTACCTACCTGCTTGGCTGCTTGTTGATGACGGGACTGTTGTTCCTGATGAGGTGGTCATGTTTCCAGGCGAAGTAGACGTTGTTTCTGCTTGAGGGATTGTTGTTGTTGATCCAGAGGGTGTTGTGGTAGCCCCAGCGGTTGTGGTAGCCCCAGCGGTTGTTGTGGTAGCCCCAGCGGTTGTTGTGGTAGTCCCAGCGGTTGTTGTGGTAGCCCCAGCGGATGTTGTGGTAACCCCAGCGGTTGTTGTAGTAATAACCCCAGTGGTTGTAGTGATAGCCCCAGCTGTCGTAGTGGCAGACCCAGTAGTCGTGGCTACTGCTTGAGAAACTGTAGTAGTTGTACCAATTCGAGCGGTTGTAGCTTGAGAAGTATAGTGAGGCGAGCCTGTAGAACTTCCATTGGCAATTCTTTGTTGACATTGAGCATCGCAGTAATCAGACGTACAATCGGCATTACACTCACCAATCAAGCCCGGTTTAGACAAACTGGTTCTGCATGTCGGCATGCCAACGACCGGTAACGCACACGCTGCAACACAGGTTCCAGGCTGTGGCCCCGACACTGCTGTGCAGGCTCCATGTGTGGTTACCGAGCAGGTCGCCAGCAGCAGCAGGAGTGAGAGGAACATCCTGATGGGGATGCACGGCGACAGGACACGAGGGCCCGTGAATGCCGCAGCGCCACGATTGCTAGACTGCTCTTGCCTTGTGGAGGGGGTTGCAAGAGCTCTGGTGTGGGATTTCAAGCCATGAAGTGAGTGTTGATGCTGTGCGATAAGGGGTCAAGTTTGACGTTGCAGAATACCGTCAACGATTTTCTGAAAAGTCAGCATTTTTTGGTTTGTCTTAGTGCATATATTCCGTGTTATTACTTGCAAATACTTGGGCTTATGTTTATTCAACCAGTGGGATATGCATATCCAGCTTGTGGTAATTGCTTTAATTTGATATCTAGATTTGTTTTATTTACTACTTTAATTATTTTTCTGATATTGCAAAATATATATAACAAAACAAAATCAGAGCAATATTATATATATATATATATATATATATATATATATATATATATATATATAACTTACAAGTAGCGTAGAGAAAGAGAGAGAGTGGGAGATGTGTTCTGTGTGAAGGGTGAGAGAACTCTGAGAGCGCCTGCCTCTTCAAGTCACGACGGCGCCTGTGACATGCACCCACTCCAACAGTTGCATTCAAAAGGCTTTGGAACACGCTCTTGCTGAACGCAGGCATAATTTTATTATGCATAGATCAGGTTCGGGAACGGCCACTGAAACCTTGCAACAAGAGCACCTATGTGACAATATCCATCTGAACACAAATGTTATAGCATCGATGCAAACACTCAACATCAAGGGCGTCGTATGCATATTAACTAGGTGCCAAGTCATGTAGGAATGCCAAGGAATGACATTGCAGATGAAACTGCAAAACTTCAAACTCCCACCTCCTTAGGCATTTACAGACCACAGTCTACCACAGATCCAGGTGTCTGCTGAAAACACCATCCTGGTGTCTGCTGGAAAACGAGAGTTTAGGAGGACGCAAGGCTATTAGTCACAGTGTCCCCGAGCGTATTATACTTGTTTTCTATATTGATTCTTAACCTCGGCAAAGGATTTAACTTGAATTAGAGGGGCAGTGAGTGCCTTGGGTGACGTCCATCACCAAGGTTAATGGAACCAAGCCCGTGAGAAAATCTCTGACGTGCTTGAGGGCGATGGCTGACGACATTAGGCAGTGTTTATAGCCCTCCGGACCGTGAGAAATTCAAGGAACATATCATTACCTCTACACTCACCAGTCATGTACCTCTCTACCACTTTATTTACACGCCGTGATAATGGTCCAGGACGGTCCGAAACATCGGCACTTACTATATTTTCAGATGTGTGGGTGTGTGGGTTAGGTGTCAGGTGTGTGGGTTAGGTGTCAGGTGTGGGTGTGTGGGTTAGGTGTCAGATGAGTGGGTTGGTATTAGGTGTGTGGATATGTGGGTTAGGTGTCCATTTATCTTCTGCCTACGTTATTTACAAATATCATGAGGCTTTTGTTAACTAGTGATCACTTTGACATTTGGAGGAGGGTAACATCCACGCAACCACGAGTCCTTATTCATCTATTCATTTCTTATTCACCGAGAGGAATAAAGATAACCAGAGAGAGTTATGTATGCAATATACAATAAGAAATATTGGGATCGCCCGAGAGCGCTGTGCAGATTTGTCACTCTTGAGAGCGTTGAGCCATAAATATGAGCGTCACGCGGTCAGTCACTCGGTCACACACCACTCCTGTGCCAGGTAAGTCCACTACGGGCTCACCATAGCCCGTGCTACTTTGGAACTTTTGTTCTAAGTAGCTGAATTTAAAACAAAAACAACAACAGCTCATTACACAACAGTGCACAGCGCTGCAGCCATGGGGGGGGGGGGGTTACAAGTCTAGCTGAGAGATAACCATTCTGTCACAAGCTCACCTTTAGGTCGATAGTAATGGAAGCAATGACCAGTAAGTGGTTGACATATAAAAGTATGGCAACCTTACACACCACAATGTTTCGTGTGTGTTCACAAAGTCACTCAATGGGCCAAGATCCACTAAGTGTGCACTTAGATTTCAGTATGCAGAAATGGCAGCTAGCGTGTATGGTTTATAGATTCAGTGCTGGCCCGAGGTTAGTGGTTATCTTGAGATGATTTCGGGGCTTTAGTGTCCCCGCGGCCCGGTCCTCGACCAGGCCGCCACCCCCAGGAAGCAGCCCGTGACAGCTGACTAACACCTAGGTACCTATTTTACTGCTAAGTAACAGGGGCATAGAGTGAAAGAAACTTTGCCCATTGTTTCTCGCCGGCGCCTGGGATCGAACCCAGGACCACAGGATCACAAGCCCAGTGTGCTGTCCGCTCGGCCGACCGGCTCCCTATGGCCCTGGACCCTGTGATAATGGAGGCCTCTGGACCCTGTGGCCCTGGACCCTGTGGTCCTGGACCCTGTGGTCCTGGTGGCCCTGGACCCTGTGGTCCTGGTGGTGTAACAGAGTATTTAAACACGTAGAATATTTACAAACAAGATGTTTATTAGTTTTAGATGTTTACAAACCAGATGTTTATTAGTTTCAACGACAGCATTGTGTGTTTGTTATACAGACGGTCGGGCATCCATGATATCAGGTGGGTACGTTGCTCTGTGCATGAGGCTTCTCCCTCCCGTCCGCACCACCTCCCCCATACCCCACCTTACCCCAGACCCGAAGCCTGGCGGTGCCCATGCACAGACATCAGTAGCTCCCCGGCTGCCCCATGACAACACCTGTCTTCCCACCCTCTCCAGAATAACACAACTTCAACTCATCGATACAACTAACAGGTATTCTCTCCAATCATTTCTTAGATTTAAGTCTATGTTTACTAGACCGCGTTGCTCGTATGTTTTGAAGGTGTGGATTGCTACTAGGAAACTTTAATGGTACCGAACGAAAGGTTTCAAATTTCGGCTATGTACCAGTTGGGTACTTCTGAGAGACTTCCTTATTGTGAGCATTCATGGACTTATTCATAATAATAATTCATTGTGTCGGGGAACAGGCAGCCAGTTTATATATATAGTATATGTTAGGCTTATATACATACCTGCCCCCCCCCTAAATGGTCACTGACCCCCTCCCTCTCAAAATGCAACCCCACAACAAGCTGACTTAACTCCTTGATGTACTTATTTAGTTGTAGGTGGACAGGGGAATTAGGTGATTGGAAACGCGCCCAACCATTTCTGTCCCTAACGGGATTCGAACTCTGAATTCTCGATTGTGAGTTGTAGCTAGAGTGACGGTCTCGGCATATATTATGACTTGGTTAGATAGGCTTGTTATGTAACAACCTTCCTGATCTTTTGATTCACAATATCTGATAGGATGGCTTCTGTGTACCTGACAAATAAGTGACAAAGTCTGAGAGAACGGCTTTTAAGACTTCCTCACTGCACTCATGGTGTTCCTTCTGACTTCCTCACTGCACTCATGGTGTTTTAAGAAACTCGGTGAGGCGTCACTCAGAACACTGCAGTGGTTCAAGAGCATGCAGTCTCTGCTTGGGTTTTCTACCTCAAAAAAAATGAATCTTGAAAAGTTGCAACGAAATTCTTCCCAGAACGACGTGAGATGGGATACAAAGCAAGACTGAAAGCCCTGGACTTCATGACGCTAGAATAACATAAAAGACAGGAGTCATGATAAAAGATGAAAGGGTTTCTATGAATAGAGACAGATGAGCCATTGAGATGTGAATTTATTTTCCTTTAGTGTAAAAGTAATTGAAAAGTAAAACGTACTGTACGAGGTAGTAAAAGCCGCCTTCGTCCATAATTTCAGAAGATATGATTATAAACACGTAGTTCCAGAGTCACTGCACTAGACTGCGGCCGGATTGAGCCAGATCTAAGAACTGAATATCGATCTTGCATGCACAAACAGGTGACTACAAATGCGTGAGTAGAGTAGAGGCACCAGATCATCGGTCATTGCCCCCCGAGCCTCACCTATTTAGGTTGCAGCAGTGACCACCTGTCTAGTGCACCAGAACGGTGCCCGGGTGAGCGGTCCGTTGTCGATAACCGCCTCTGGTCAAGCGCGCCAGGTTAGGATTTTTCGCTTGGTCAAGTGGAGCGGGTTAGGCTTTGCCACCCGTAAGGTCAAGTGCAACGGGTTAAGCTTTGCCACCCGTAAGGTCAAGTGCAACGGGTTAAGCTTTGCCACCCGTAAGGTCAAGTGCAACGGGTTAAGCTTTGCCACCCGTAAGGTCAAGTGCAACGGGTTAAGCTTTGCACCCGTAAGATCAAGTGCAACGGGTTAAGCTTTGCACCCGTAAGGTCAAGTTCAACGGGTTAAGCTTTGCCGCCCCTCCGGTCAAGCACGTCCTGTTAAGCTTCGTCGCTCCTCCTGCCATGATTTTTTCGAAAGGTATAGAGGCTTCGTAGATTCTTCATGAACCCTGGGTCTGGTTAGCACGTTTCCGCCGGTAGATACCCATTAAGCAATTATAGGTGAATTGATTTAATTCAAGGGAGTCGTATGTATTTTAATTAACTTAAGAATATTCATTATGTATTCTATACATTACAAGAAATATTTTAACAATAATTTAAATTGAATCTATCTTATATCCATGATAGAACACTTGGAACAAAGTACCGGATAAAATAAGACATTGGACCATTGGATTGTTTCACGCATTAAGTTAGATCTATGTATGTATATATATATATATATATATATATATATATATATATATATATATATATATATATATATATATATATATATATATATATATATATATATATATATATATATATATATATATATATATATATATATTTTGTGTGAAAACTTTTTTTTTTTTTTTTGTTTAAAGAACTTGTCTCGCAGGTTCAACATGAGTGGGACCCGGTGTGTGGGGAGGACGGTGTGGGTGCTGGCGGCGGTGGTGAGCATGGCCGCCGCCGCCCCTCCGACACCTTCCACGCTCACCACGTCACCAACAGCGGCGCCACCACCGACGTCACCACCACCGCCGTCGACCACGTCACCAACAGCGGCGCCACCACCGACGTCACCACCACCACCACCACCGCCGTCGACCACGTCACCAACAGCGGCGCCACCACCGACGTCACCACCACCACCACCGCCGTCGACCACGTCACCAACAGCGGCGCCACCACCGACGTCACCACCACCACCGCCGTCGACCACGTCACCAACAGCGGCGCCACCACCGACGTCGCCGCCGCCACCACCGACGTCGCCGCCGCCACCACTGACGTCGCCGCCGCCACCAGCAACAGAAGGGCCGCCACACATCATCATCATGGTGGCGGACGACCTCGGTGAGTTGGATACACGAAGCTCATATCATCCAGCAATATGATATAAAGTCAAGTATTGTCTGTATTTAACAGAGTTTATTATTTATTTGTCACGCTTGCTTACGCCAGTATTAAGTTCACCTGCAGTTGGTGTGACCTCTCTGCTATCTGGCCTGAGCTACCTGTGACCTAATGTGACCCTTTAATCTAGTGTGACCTATCTATCCCTATCTATGTGACTCTTCTAGGAATAGACATGATTTACAGTTGACCTTTCTAAGACCTGATGTGACTTATTGTCATATAGCTTTTATCTGGTGTGAACTGAGTGACCAAATATGACCTGTTGTTACCTACCAGTTACGTATGTGTGACCTACCTGAGGTAAATTGCTTGTAACCTACCTGTGTTTGTGTAGCCTTGTGAAACATACAAATGACCTACCTGTGACCTGACATGTAACCTGGTGTGACCCTGTGTCCTGGTATGACCTGACATATGACCCTGTGACCTGGTATGACCTGACATGTGACCCTGTGTCCTGGTATGACCTGATATGTGACCCTGTGACCTAGTATGACCTGGCGTGCTCTCCGGCAGGGTATAACGACGTGTCATGGCACAACAGTCAGGTGTTGATGCCACACCTGGAGGCCCTGGCACGCGGCGGCATCATCCTGGAGCAGTCATATGTGCAGCCCATCTGCACCCCCACCCGCTCCGCCCTCCTCTCCTCCCGCTACCCCTTCACCATCGGTAGACAGGTGGGTCCTCTCCTCCCGCTACCCCTTCACCATCGGTAGACAGGTGGGTCCTCTCCTCCCGCTACCCCTTCACCGTCGGTAGACAGGTGGGTCTCCAGGCCTCTGTCTCCTTTCCCAGTATATCGACACAGATAAACCCATTGACTATTGAGTATAGACTGGAATATACATTTATTAAAATATATCAAAGATTGATATATGCTGTATGACATCCATAAACTCTTCTCTTCTCAGCACAGGGTCCTGAAGGCCTCTGAGCCCGTGGGTCTGGACCTGGAGCTGAAGCTCCTCCCGCAGGCGCTGAAGGACTCTGGCTACCAAACTCACGCCGTCGGCAAGTGAGTTTTTCAAAGTGGGTTTTTCTGTACCATAGTGTCTTGTCTCCTTCTAAGTGTTGGTGTTAATTCCTATAGAGGCTTTCAAGTACCCTTTGAAGGACGTTATATCTTTCATTCTTGCGTAATATATAATTCATTTACGATGCAGTTAGTCCCATCTTGAGACGTCTCTCTAGTGACTCGTGTCTCCCTTCCTGGTCTATACTTCTCTTCGTTTGGATTATTTTTAACACAGTTGTGGTACAGGAATAGACGACTTCTGACTCTTGTTAGCAGGCTGAGAGCTTTCTCTTCCCATAGCTCATGGTAAGTCTTACCCTGCTAGTTTTCCCTGGCACACCAACCGACTGTCGGTTATCACCCAGGTATTGAATTACTACTGGATGAACAGAGGCGAACAGTTAAACAATGGGGTCTAGTCCTCACTCACCAGGCTTTGTATCCGGACTAGATCACTCACGAGGCAGCCCGTCCGACTCAACAAAAGGCAAATTATCATTAACCAAGCCAGAATTCGGCTAAAAAATAACGCTCAAGAGTCATATTTCCGATATTCATTACTCACACGTACCCACATGAAGCACACGTACTCTCGTGCAACGTTATAATAACTTTATCCTGATATCTGTGAGACACCAGCAGACATCTGGACACCAGAAGACAAACAATTTCACTGTTATTCCCCTGGCAGGTGGCACTCCTTGACACTTTTCCCACCTTGCCCCCACAGATGGCACCTCGGGTTCTGCTCGTGGGACTACACCCCCACCAGGAGGGGCTTCGACACCTTCTACGGCTACTACAATGGTGCTGAGGACTATTTCACTCACCGGCGGTCCCAGCGCTTCGACGCCAGGATGGACTCGTACTACGACCTCGACGCTGATGATTGCTTCGACCTCCAAGATACCTACGAAGGAGAGGAGAAGGGGAGACGAGGTAACAGGGATAAAGAGAAGGGAAATAATAAGAGGGAGAAGGAATGAAGGAAGATAAAGGGGAGGGAATGCACTCGTGAGGCAGATTGAGTAGCCTCACCTTAGGTGGACGAGGGAATCACACTAACATCACTTGGAAGATGGGTGGCTGATACTCTACTGTTATAATTGTGCGATCAGAGACATGTCGTTGGTTACTGCCCTTCACAGGCCCAAATACAATGATTATACTTCACAATACCCAAATATAATACACCTCATGCCCGTTGTGTCTCGCTGAACATGTGTAAATCCGCCGAGATATGATGCCCTTTAATTCATTACACAGGACTAACTAACCCGACAGGAATGGTTTTATCCAGGGTAGATACGTATGGAAGGGCGTTATAACCTCACTTAAAATATACAGTATCCAGCAGAGCCATTGTCTACCAGTGATATGCGTCAAACAAGTGTCATGCGTCAAGCAAGTGACACGCGTGAAGCAAGTGACACGCGTCAAGCAAGTGTCATGCGTCAAGCAAGTGACAAGTGTCATGCGTCAAGCAAGTGCTGTTGTTACCTTAGTTTACTGTAAAGTCCTAATGTCCCCATACAACCCGGTCCCCAATTTGTTCTGATGCTGAGTCAAATTACAGTTGAAAATTTTAAGGTCTATATCTAGTTGATCTTGAGAGACCAGGGTAGTAAGGCCAAGATATAAACTAGAAAATATAATAACAAAACAATTGAATACATAACTACTCTGGCGAATTTACACAAACTTCACAAAACTGTGCTAGTTATTTCCCTTCCTGGTGTAGCAGGACAGTATCGAGATTTTGCTTTAAGAACATACAGTAAATTTTTGTGCAAGGACCCGTCAATCTACGCCAAGTACTGAATTCTCTAATATTGTTTTATAAATTATGCCCAAAGACCTATGTAATCCTTCAGCATAATCATTCACTAAGAACTGTGGAGATCTTTTTATTTTTACTTTATATTTGAAGGGAGAGGGAGGGAGGAGAGGGACACAGACACAGATACAGATAAGAGACAGACAGACACTAACAGTCCCCTTCCCTCCCCCAGGTTACAGACATAACTGGCTGGACCTGAGGTACAACACCACCCCAGACACCAGCAAGGAAGGAGTCTACTCTACGGTAACTATTACATTTTAGCTCTTATAAACCCCACAATTAAACACTTGTCAAGTAATTGAATATAACTAAAATTCCAACCGTCGCGGTAAATACTTTGCCGAGCATTTCTTCCTGACTTGAAGTAATGAGATTTACGGTTTCACTCGTTATTTATGAGTGAAACCGTATTGTTGATTTACTGTATCAACATGTCAGCTTGGTCATGTTGTTATGTGTTGAGACGTTATACCTTGTGTCACTGTTTATGTTCCGTGCTAACCTGTCGTTAGTGCTTGCGGGGGTTGAGCTCTGGCTCTTTGGTCCCGCCTCTTTGTGTGTGTCTACCACCAACAACCTCCCACCTACCTCCCTACCACCACCACCACCAACAACCCCACCCACCAACTTCCCTACCACCACCACCAACCATCCCTCCCTCCTACCTCCCTACCACCACCAACAACAACCAACCACCCACCTACCTTCCTGCCCCCACCACCACCCCTCCCACCTACCTCCCTACCACCACCACCCCTCCCACCTACTTCCCTACCACCACCAACAACCGCCACCCACCTAGCTAGCTGTTTACATCCCTGCCACAGCACATGTTCGCATCACACGTGGAGGACCTGCTGAGGACGAGGAGCGCTGAGGACCCCATGTTTCTATACCTGGCCTTCCAGAGCGTCCACGCTCCTCTACAGGTGCCAGACAACTACACACGCCCCTACGCCCACATCCACGACCACGATCGTCGCACCTTCCTCGGTAAATGACACGTAGTTGCATCATTCATCCTCCTTCCTTCCTCTTCCTTCTTCCTCACCACAACAGCAGTATATTTGAATTCCTCATATGCAGCGAATTTCTAATTTCCATTTAATTTCGACCAATCACAAACTAATAATTTTCGATGTGTGTGTGGGGGGAAGGGGGGATCTATCAAGGGAAAGCGCCAAGCCATTATGACTTCATATAACACTTTCAAGGGTCAGGATAAGGATTTGGGATGGGACGGGGGAAAAGGAATGGTGCCCAACCATTTGTGGACGGTTGGGGATTGAACGCCGACCTGCATGAAGCGAGACCGTCGCTCTATCGTCCACCCCAAGTGAGTTAATGTGAGAGACGGAGTGTAAAAAAAGGATACAAATCTATTGAGTTGGTTATACGGGTTAAGAGGCCCGTGCCACCTCTTGGGTGGCTTAACCTTCACCAATCAATCAATCTATTGAGTTTACTGTGTGTGGCAGGTATGGTGAGTGCCATGGACGAGGCAGTAGGGCGGGTGGTGGCGGCACTGAGGGCCACGGGGCACTACCACAACTCCATCATCGTCTTCACCACCGATGTCAGTGTTAAGTAATAGTTCATACTGTCCTGATTTGCATCTTAAATTTATGAATAATATAAAATCTCTCACATTAACATTGAAGATTATACATGAAACTTAACACTAAGAATTCTCCCCGTGTTTGTACTTTCATGAAATTTTTTACTGGTGAATGTTTAACGAATTAGAGAAACTATTTACGAGAAAAACGTCGTAAGATTAATGCATTTTTAAAAGTTAACAAAAAAAATGCTGAATCATTAAACAAGTAGAGTTTTTTAAAGAAAATAAAAAAATCTTGAAACACAAATGCAGGGAAATTTTAGTTAAATTGATCAGCCATCAATGGCTAATATCCATCAATAAAAACTATTTATTTTATTTACGCTGTGTGGGAATAACATCCCTGGATGTTTAAATATTCTACACTGTGCGTATAACACGAACTAACACAAGGTTCAATGTTGCAGAACGGTGGCCCGACCAGACACAGTGCCAACAACTGGCCACTGCGGGGCCATAAGGCCACACTGTGGGAGGGTGGCACCCGGGGCGTGGCCTTTCTGCACTCCCCACTTCTGCCCAACCCTGGCACCGTCTCTCACCAGTCAGTAACTCCTCCACTTGTTACCCCCTGGCAGTCACCAGTTAATAACTCCTTCACTCACTACCAGTATAGTCAGTAGAAATAGATTCTAATCCTATATACCTACGAGAATGCCATTTAATCGATCATTATTAACCTCTAGGACGATTACGAAAACCTCTTACGAAACCTATATATCTTCCCTTAATCATGGCGTCTTTGTTTACATTTATTAAACAGTTTACGAGATGCGAAACTTCACAATCCATGGCTGTCAATGTTATTAACAACCTCGTAGTACTTCATTGTTTATAACTGTTTAACCAATGATAACAAAGCCACTATGATTGAGGAAAAATGTACAGGTTTTGCAAGAGGCTGTGTAAGTCTTTAAGGCTACGGGTGGCACATGAAACTATATAAATCTTTCCCCATTTGCTTGGATACGGCCAAGTATTTCTAGTCAGCCAGAGGCTTAGGACCCGTACCGGGATGTCCCTGCGTAAGAAATACATATACATTACATAGACTATAGACAAAAGACACAGGCATACACTATAGACTAAAAGAGAGGCGCATAGACTATAGACAATAGATAAAAGACGCAGACATGGGCCACAGACAAAAAATCCAGACAGACAATGAACACAGACATAGATTTAGGCAAATGATACATAGACAAAAGATAATTTTTGTTTAAATAATTACTGGCTCATGGTATTACACGTGTACATAGCCAGATAATCCTTAGTGCCAATATTAGTCAAAATTATCTCCGATTACCGGGAAAACCGTTTATTTGAGCATATTTTATCACTGCAACGGAATCCTTCCATTAGGCTAGGTTTGTTCAACTTGACCAGATATTATTACTGCTTTGACCACTCGCCCTTATGTTATTTCCAATTCTGGTTCTTACCACCGTGACGTGGGATGACTTGATGCGTGGACAGGTTGATACACGTCACGGACTGGTACAGGACGCTGGTGGGCGTGGCTGGGGGCGTGACACCACCTGACACGGACGGCGTGGACCAATGGGCGTCGCTGACTGGCTCCGCCCCGCCGCCCAGGACACATATGGTGTACAACATCAACAACACCACCAGCTTTCGGGCTGGGGTCAGGTGAGAGATGAGGTAACATTTGATTTTCAACCTGTTATATTAACATAATGAAACAAATTAAAACCAAAATAATGTTATATACTTCCTGGGTGCTCCTGGTGCAGGAAGGGAATGTTGAAGCTGCTGGTGGGGAACCCTGGCAAAGGTCCATGGATAGTGCCACCGGAACACCCACTCATCTCCGCCGGCGTCGCAGTCGACGGACTCTCCCTAAACTCCGACAGGCCAGACTACTTCACTTCACAGCCTAACCAAGTCTTTGTCGACTTACTCAACACAACCAGCACTCCGGAAGTCGAAATATTTACCACGGACTCACTCACTACAGACGTCGACTCATTAAATACCAACCTCGACTCATTAACTACTGAAGTTTATTCAGTGACCAAGGACGTCGACTCACTAACAACAGATGCAGGCTCATTAAGTGAGAACAGCTACTCTTTAACCACAGACTTCCATTCATTAACTACAGACTTCCACTCATTAACCACAGACGCCGACTCAACCACGGTTGTCGACTCAACCAGTTTCGTCGATTCCTTGACAGACTACGACTCTCTAACCACAGACTTCGATGTCTCCATTTCATCAGAGGGAGAGAGCGGTGGCTCAGTCTTCGATATAGCCAATATCTCAAACATGGACGTCGATGTCGGCGTAGTTCGCCGTCCTTCGGTTCCTTTACCCCAGAAGAATGAAAGTGAAGACGCCCAGAGGATGCAATGTGTGGAGGACGCTCAAGAAGAGGCTGGAACTAGGACTGCAATTGACACTGTGTGGGCGTCAGAACTGGGGACGACCATTCAGCAGCTGTCGCAGAGAGCCACTAACGAGAACGACATCCAGATCAGTCTTTATAACATCGAAGGTACGTGAACGACTCATTAGCATAACCCATCTTCCTCATCAACAACTAACGTCTTGATAGTCCACTTGACATAACATTTGTATATAAAATAATTATTTCTGAAGATATAGTGCAACAAATCATTTGTTACTATATGTTATATGATACATTCACTTAGCTTCCACCATATCAATCATTCTCACGTGTGTAACCCAAATATAGCGACGTGTGGTTGGAAGAGCGAAGAGGCTAGTGTAGTGACTATTTTATCTCTTGGCTAAAATATGAAAGTATAGATAACTAAATATATAGTTAGCTATCCTAACACTCAAGGTGTTAAGGGGTTCGATTTTCATCATGGTGGGAGGGGGCAAGGATAGAGAAACTCGTATCTGTATATGAGATCCCAATTCCAGATTCTTCCAGCATCCTGAAGGATCTTACTCCAGGAGTTATAAGGAATCTGGAAAATTTACACCTCCCCAAAGTGTACAGTTCTGTACACACTCCCTCCTGGAGTGAGAGCTCATTGATGATTAGTTTTTACGCGTTGCCAATTTTATTCATTGATTAGGTACACACGAACCTGATAGTCAGCCTGTCTTGGGATCAAGAACGTAAGCTTTTGTGATCACTCGTTGTCAATGGCACCAGCTTACCTTGAGGTTTAACTTACATTGGATCTCAGGATTAATGTATCTGTGCTCGATCTTTGACCATCTGGGACGGTCTGATTAGCCAGGCTGTTAGACGCTGCTGGACTAAGTTTGACGTATAAATCACAGCCCGTTTGATCAATATAGCTTGCTGGTAACTAGGTGAGATAAGCTATTGGTAAACACATACTATATGAAAATATTAAACAATGACAACTACATGCTATCTGTTTACTCGATCCATTGTTTTATGTTTTCCACAGCATGTAAACACCGTTTGTAGGAAGCACATGTACAATAATTACTATGTCAAAGTAACTTTATTTGTCTCTGATGGAAAACTTTCGTTTAGCAGATATAAGTGAGTGTTACCTTAGGTAGTTTAGCAGGTATAGCTGCTTGTCACCTTGCTCTCCAGGTAGTTTAAGAGCTATTGATGATTGTGCATTTCCCTACAAGTAGCTTAGGTAATTAAGTAATTGTTACCTTGTCTTC
This sequence comes from Procambarus clarkii, assembly GCF_040958095.1. Taxonomy (NCBI): domain Eukaryota; kingdom Metazoa; phylum Arthropoda; class Malacostraca; order Decapoda; family Cambaridae; genus Procambarus; species Procambarus clarkii. The sequence goes on along the minus strand of NC_091183.1, from coordinate 42,223,332 downwards.
CATGTAGTTTATCAGGTGTAAATGAGTGTTACCTTGCCCTCCAGGTAGTTTATCAGGTGTAAATGAGTGGCAACTTGCCCTCCAGGTAGTTTACCAGGTGTAAATGAGTGATACCTTGCCCTCCAGGTAGTTTATCAGGTGTAAATGAGTGGCAACTTGCCCTCCAGGTAGTTTATCAGGTGTAAATGAGTGATACCTTGCCCTCCAGGTAGTTTATCAGGTGTAAATGAGTGGCAACTTGCCCTCCAGGTAGTTTAGTAGTCATAGGTGATTGGCACCTTGCCCTTCAGAGTCCAGATATTATATACCTCGGTGTCGGTAACTCAACATATTGTTCACCCTGTTCCGGAGAAGAATTTTTATCATTAAACTTCATAGTTTAGTTGATACCTATATAACCTGAATGTTACCAATGCATCTTGCCTCCTTCCCATCCCAGAGGACCCGGAGGAGCGGGTCAACCTAGCCTCGGAGCAGGTGGAGGTGGTGGAGGAGCTGCTTGAGTACCTCCTGGAGGAACAACGGCGATACGTCCCCGCAGACATCAAGCCTCAAGTGCCGGAGGCCAACCCTGCGAACTTTGGTGGTGTCTGGTCACCGGGATGGTGCTAGTGGGCTCCGGACGACACTAGTCGCCCACCAGAAGGCTACTAGGATGATACTAATAGCCTCCAGAATGAGTCTAGTGGCCACATGAAGGTGTCGGCAGCTACTAGGATGATACTAGTAGGCAGCAGGATGGTTATAGTTGGCCAGGCGGGTGCCGATGTCTCCTAGGGGTGATACTAGTAGCCCCGAGTATGGTTCTAACGGCCCCAAGAGGGTGCTAGTGTCCCCTACGATGACACTTGTAGCCTCCAGGGGCCAAATTCACGAAAGCACTTACGCAAGCACTTACGAACGTGCACAGCTTTCCTCAATCTTTGACGGCTTTGGTTACATTTATTGAACAGTTTACAAGCATGAAAACTTCCCATTCAACTGTTGTTATTGTTATAAACAGCCTCCTGGTGCTTCGGAGCTCATTAACTGTTTAATAATTGGAAACAAAGACGCCAAATATTGAGAAAAGATGTACAGGTTCGTAAGTGTTTGCGTAACTACTTCGTGAATCTGGCCCCAGGATGGTTACAGCGGCCACGGGAGGGTGATGATGATCTCCAAGGTGAAGATAGTGGCTTCTTGGGTAGGGTTAGTAATCCATAGGAAATATGCTAGTGATCCCCAAGGACAGTGCTGGTTGCCTTCACCAAGCTGTCAAAGACTACACAAGGACCTTATTGTTTCTTATATATTTATCTACACTTTCTCGATTTTCGACATATGTTTACTTTAGCAAAATATATTCAGAGCGAACATTTAATAAGACATCGTTATACAGTATTTTGCATGAATCAAATCAATAATTGAACTGGACTATGTGAAATGTATTTAGAAAAAAAAATAATTTATAAAAATGATTTCAGTGGACTAGTTACAATTAAAGAAAATCTAATTGGTTCTGTAATGATTTAAATGCAACTAATGGTTAAATTCCAGTTTTTAATACAAATAATGAAATAACAATGACAATATAATGCACTTAGGGCCCGCGCAGGAATATCCCTGCAAAATATATATATATATATATATATATATATATATATATATATATATATATATATATATATATATATATATATATATATATATATATATATATATATATATATGTATATATATATATATATATATATATATATATATATATATATATATATATATATATATATAATGCACTGAAATATGCATTATCTTAGTTTCGTGTTGCAAGACGAAAACAGTTTCGTGTTGCGTTTTAGGGCTATCAACCTTTAGAGGGCTATTAAAGCCACACAAGTGATTACTAACTAAGCTTTAGGTACACTCGAGTTCATTATGAATTATTGTTTGTTGCCTTTATCAATAAAGTTTAAATACATGCTTTCCTTAGAACACTGATTTTTGTTTTCTATGTACTTATAGTAAACATCCTAATATTGGTATTTTTGTATGAAATACTATTGTCTTCGAGAGTTCCCTTCGTCACTGAGTCTAGATAGACAGTCCGTTCGCTGTGTCTATTTGAATAACGATTGCAGTTTGCTGTGTCCATGTGGAAGAGGCATACCATGAATGGTGCCTCTGCACTGTAAATGGTGCCCTTCACTCTGTGACTGCATGGTGCCATGCACTCTGTGAATGGTGTCCTGCACTCCGAGAATGGTGTCCTGCACTCTGTGAATGGTGCCCTGCACTGTGAATAGTGTTCTGCACTGTAAATAGTGCTCCATGTTACGGATAGCATCGATGCTAGGAGCAACATCTTAAATATGCATTGTCTTGCTGAATTGAGTGACTCAGATTTACTGTATTCTATATAATCTTTGAAATATTATGGTGTATTTCATATAACAAACTGTTCTGTTATTTATTGGAGATGAACCAGCTATACGAATCATTGTGAGTAATTTCAAGGATCGAGCTGTGCAGTAAGGTTTCACCGACAGACGTGAGAACAACTACCCCATCTTACTCGATTTTGGGAGTTAGAATTTATTGGTACTCGTGGCGCAGTGGTAAAGCATTCGCTCCGCGCTTCGCAAACGATTTGGCATAAGTTCGTATCGGCCGGGGAAGATTGACAAGGCGTCAGTCCTAAACTGTAGCCTATGTTCACCCAACAGTGAGTGGATAAACGATTTGGCGGGCCGTATTCCAGGGGAAATTAAGATTAAGGACCTGCCCGAAACGCTATGCGTGCTAGCGGCTTTACAAGAATGTAAGAACTCTTGTATATAATAATAATAATAATAATAATAATAATAATAATAATAATAATAATAATACAAAAAAAAACTACTGATAGCGGTGTGGACAAATTCCCGCCAAAATAAGACGACGTCCCGCCAGGCTAGTAAGTCTGTTGTAATTTAAATTTACGTTTGATTCGGTTATAAAGTCTCGAGAAGGACTAAGTAATGAACATAGATAAAGAGCATTATTTGCTAAAGAGGTTTATCCTCATATTAACGTAAATTCAGGACAATCACAATTATCCTTCTGGTAGCGTCTAGAAGAATGTGTATTCTTGCACGGAGGGAAAACTGGCAGTTGAGCTTCTCCACGACGCCGGGATGGACGTGCGAAGTTTGTTGTTGTTTCAGATTTAGCTACTCAGAACGAGGTGTCCATGTAGCACGGGCTATGGAGAGCCCGTAACAGACGTGCGAAAACCTCACCTCAGTTTTATTAGAAGTTTAACCCTTTCTTACTATGAGTTAGCGAGAGGCGGAGACGTTGATCTTCAGAACCAACGAAAGGTAAGGTACATTTTCGAATAGTTCGTTAAGTGATCTTACGCTTTTAAAAATGTATATGATGTTGGAGGAAGTGAGTTTTGAGTTTATTGCCAGTAACTACTCGACTTGTTCTTAGCCTCAGGTTTAAGGGGAAAAGCATTACAGCTATTGGTTTTTACTATAAAATGTATTGGCCATATTAGTATGTTATTCATAACCAATATTATTTTATCATTCATGACGTGTTGAGCCCCTATTGTTGCTTATAGTTTCCCTACTTGTGTCAGATGTAGCAAGTTGTGTCAGTCAGTATGTGTCGCCATTATATTGGTTATCTTAGGCTGCGTATAAGGCTATAAACTTATATTCTTGTCAGGAATGGAATGGAACTATCAGGGGAAAGCGCCCAGCCATTACGACTATATAGCACTTGGAAGGGATCAGGATAAGGATTTGGAATGGGACGCGGGGAAGGAATGGTGCCCAACCACTTTGACAGTCGGGCATTGAACGCCGACCTGCATGATGCAAGACCGTCGCTCTACCGTCCAGCCCAAGTGGTTGGGTCATTCTTGTCAGGAAATATTTTTGTAAGAAGATTGATATTACTTTTGTATATATAAATAAAGAGTTCTTACATTCTTGTAAAGCCACTAGCATGCATAGCGCATATTACCCCTCTGGCGTATCCTGTGGCGCAGTGGTCAACGCAATAGGGTCAACCGAAAAGTCCGGAGTTAAATTCTCGCTGCAGGATAGAGAAGTTTGGGCAAAGATTCTTTTCGATCAATCTCTTTATTGAGATTACCAATCATTACCAATTGCGGGCAGTTGGTAATGTTCTGCCCGAAACGCTATGCGTGCTAGTGGCTTTACAAGGAGATAGTTAACTGTTGTTAACTATCTGTCTGTTTACACAAGACAGAACACGAAACAATGGGTATAAATTGGATAAGTTTAGATTTAGGAAAGACTTGGGTAAATACTGGTTCAGTAACAGGATTGTTGATTTGTGGAACCAATTACCGCGTAACATGGTGGAGGTGGGGTCCCTCGATTGTTTCAAGCGCGGGTTGGACAAGTATATGAGTGGGATTGGGTGGTTATAGACAGGAGCTGCCTCGTATGGGCCAATAGGCCTTCTGCAGTTACCTTTGTTCTTATGTTGTGGGTTGCATCCTGGGGAAGGTTGATATTCCTCCTTGAGGTATTGTGATGTGTCTAAAAGGGCTTTCTGTATCTGACTGTGGGAAACTAATAACCTTGCGGGTGGTTAGTTATAATAATAAAAATTCATTGTGTCGGGGTGCAGGGAGCCAGAGTGTATTCATACACGTTTTGGCTTTTATCGAGGTCATCCCAAGGCCGAATTACTGACCGCGTCCAGAATGCAACCCCACACCAAGCTGACTAACCCCTGAGTACCTACTCACTGCTAGGTGAACGGGCGCATTAGGTGAAAGGAAATGGGCCCAACCATTTCTGTCCCGATCGGGATTCGAAATTGGAATTCTCGATTGTGTGTCGAGAACGAACCCAACTGTACCACTGGGACCCTGTTATACCGCAGCCCGTCCTCGCATACAAAGATCCAAGCTCGTTAATCCAGCCGCCAACCCCCCTGTTTATGAATGAAAACTGTTTACACACGGCTCACAACTGATTTCGTCCGAACACTTCCGGAACAAGTGCTTCGCTCACGCCCTCTGTTCGAAGCACAATTCTATAAATGCTTCACCCACATACTTCAAATCGCCAACAGAACCTAAACATCTAACCTAACTTACGTCTAACTATACATAGAATTTTTATGTATAATATTAATTTATATATGAAACAATTAAATTTTTAATATAGTATGTTAAAATTGATGAATGCGGCTGGGGAGGGCGGCCACTGCTTTAAACAGCCTAGTGTTGGAGTTTTAGGCATTTTTTTAAGCTTCAAATATTGCAAACAGCGTTAAAGTTTTAGATAATTTTCAGTGGCTTAATCTTCTATGGAGAAGATTAAAGAATTTCCAATAATAAAGTGTAACATATACCATGTTCTACACATTTTAGTTTGTGGTATATTTGATGGTGAGGAGGAGGGGAGGTAGGGACAGGTTGTGGTAGTTGTAGCTAAATCACTAAAAGATTTGCCTTTTGTTTACCTAAAAACAAATATAAGTAACTCAGAGGGTGCATTTACACTCATATTTATTGACCTGTATACAATATGTAGATACAAAAAACACTTCAGAATACGTAGAATAGTAAATAACAGCATGCCCCAGGCTTCATGATATAGATAGTTCTTCTAGCTAACGCCATCCTACAGGGGATGCTAACTAATTCATCCACTGCCCAACAACACCATCATGGAGATCAATATCACCATTTTGGGGCCATTAACGTCATTATCTGTTCAACAACACTCTTTGGGCCATTAACACCACCCAGGAGACCAGACACCATTGAAGTTGTCAGGGTTGGCTTCCGGCACTAGAGGCTTGATGTCTGCCTCCACGTACCGCGGCAGTTCCTCCAGGAGGTACTGAAGCAGCTCCTCCACCACCCCCACCAGCTTTGAGGCTAAGTTGACTCGCTCCTCCGGGTCCACTGGATGAGAAAGGAAGGCTCAGTTTATATAGACATTTAATACCGATGTAATCTGTCGTCCAGTCACTAAATTCAGAAAGACCCAGTAAAAATCTGATTTTAACACCCGATCCTGACCTGATCCGGGATCGCAAAAAATCCGGATTTAAGAAACATTATCCCTTTATGGCTATTTATCTCCAAATGTTTTGTAGTTTTCATATAGCAGATTATACAACACACATTACAGTATATTAAAATAAATAGTATATAGCAATGATTTTGTTCATGTAAATAATATTCTCTAAATGCAAGAAATGACTTTCCTTACACTGGCAGTAAAATACGGCTATAGTCGGCTACTGTACCGTATATTGTCGTACTCTACATTTAACAAACCTTTTCAAATTGTACTGCACATTAAACATGTATTCTATACAAATTTACAATACTAGCAGTGTACAGAAAGTTGGAGGTGTTGCATCAGTTGGATATCTTACTAGTAAATAGCATCATGCAATTCCTATTTTAATGGCCGTAACTGCTTTATTTTAAAATCACTACCAGGTCAGAGACTGGCCGCGTGTATATTGTATACTTTGAGTTAAAGCTGAATTGGTATTAAATTATATGATGGAAGGGCGACTAAAGTACAACAATAACTTGTTTGTTTATCTTACAATGAATACGTATGGAAGAGTGAGACAGAAATACATTTTAGAGAATGGTAGATAATCAAACTCGTTTCTCCTCCTCCTCCGGATATTAATATTTATACATCGGTTATACCTTCAGGAAAAGTTGACAAAGTTGCTTTCTTAAATATTAATAATATAAATACAAGTTGACATAAATTTTACCTGAGCGGAATCGTCACTTGTCCTCTACGAGGTCAGGAAGCCAACGGCTTGTCAAAGGTTCAATTATTCTGACAATTATTAAGACGAGCTATTCAGAGGAGCCCAACACATACCTTCCACATTGTAGAGTCTGATCTGGGAGTCGTTCTTGTTAGTGATCCGCTCCAGCAGCTGCTGAATATTCGTTCCCAGATCTGACGCCTTCGTTATTGCAGTGTCCTCTTGACACTGCGTCCTCTGGGAATATTTATTTTCGTCCTCGTGAGATAAAGGTGCTAATGGATAGCGAGCTAATTTGATGCCAGTTTCGAAGCTTGACGAATTGTCTATTTTGACTACTGAGGCATTTCTGTTAGTGTCTGATGAACTGGTTGGGGTGACATTGGCGGCATTTGTATTCGCAGTGACGATTTCTGTGGATAATGGATCAACATCTGAAATGCTGGTTGTGTCGGCTTCTGAGATCTTGGCTGTTTTGTTCACTGGGAGAGTGTCTTTACGTTGTGTAGTAAAGTTCCTTAGCTCGTTAGGGTCAATGACTGTTTTGTCACCTGAGTGAAACTCGGGAAAGCTCATTTTAACCATGAGAGGACCTGCATACTTCCTCTTCGTGGAAATCCAATTCTTCTTCTTAAACTGTGTGATTTTGCGGGAACTTTTCTTCCTCTGGAAATCTAGAGTTTGATGCTTTTGAGGTAGAGATTTCAACCCCATTTGGGTGAAAGCATCCAAAGAACTGAATGCCCCCCTACCATTCTCCAAGCGGACACCATTAAGGTCTAACGCATCGGATGTGACTGGAAACTGAGGAAGCCTCGAGCCAAGAAGATTCCCAGTTAGTTCAACTTGAGTGGCAGGCTGGACTGAAGAAGTGCGAGGAAGGGATGAAGGCGAGGCTGGGAAGAGGCTATTGACAGACGTGTCTTGAGGAACACCGGTGGAGTAGACTTCGAGCTCGGGGGGCGGAGTCCAATCTCCATTGCCAGGGTACCCCACCAGAAGCTTGAACTTGCCCTTCCTGCACAGTATGGAAATGTTGGGTTATAGTAGATAAATTTTGCCCGTCAGTGGTAATATGAAAAGCTTAAAACAGTCTTTGTTTTCTTTAGCTTACCGAACTCCGGCCAAAAAATGCGTAGTGTTGTCGATGTTGTAGACCATGTGTGTCCTGGGCGGAGGGGCGGTGCCAGCGAGCGACGCCCATTGGTCGACGCCATCCAAGTCAGGTGGTGACACACCCCCAGCCACGCCCACTAGTGTCCTGTACCAGTCCGTGACGTGCACTAATCTGACCAGGCACAAGGTTACCCCAGGTCACGGTGAATAAAAACAAATTACAAAGCAAATCAGGTAGTGGTCAAAAGTAGTATTAATGTAGGGTTGCATTTATCAATCTTATTTTACGGGATTCTTTGATTTTCACAACTTGGTGCCTTTTAGTTACTTTAGGCACTCATGAAGCAGTAATAAATATTATTAAGGTTTAGAAACAAGTTTAAAAAGTGGCCAGTGACGCTAATATCTGGTTTAAACGTAGTGAAGAAATTATAGTATTAGGTTTTGAGACTGGCGTGGACACTTAACTGGGGATCGTGATGACGGGTTATCATAACTTAGTTGTGGGAGTTATTTATACCAGTTTAATATAAACAACTTCAGGAGAATTATTGGAAACAAATACTGACGAATGACCGTCATGGAAGTGCAGGTGCAACTACTGGTAATTGTCAGGGGGGTAACAAGTGGAGGAGTTACTGACTGGTGAGAGACGGTGCCAGGGTTGGGCAGAAGTGGGGAGTGCAGAAAGGCCGCGCCTCGGGTGCCACCCTCCCACAGTGTGGCCTTATGGCCCCGCAGTGGCCAGTTGTTGGCACCGTGGATGGTCGGGCCACCGTTCTGCAATACAGAACCTTGGGTTAAACTCGTGTCTGCTTTATTTAATTTCAATGTTAATTTAAAGAGAGATTTTAAAGTATTCATAAATTTAAAATGCAAATGAGGTATGAACAATTACTTAACACTGACATCGGTGGTGAAGACGATGATGGAGTTGTGGTAGTGCCCCGTGGCCCTCAGTGCCGCCACCACCCGCCCTACTGCCTCGTCCATGGCACTCACCATACCTGCCACACACAGTAAACTCAATAGATTTTTATATTTCTAGTATTGGCTAGTTACACAGGCCCCCTTATGCTATGTGGCAGTTTCAGGTCAATTTCGAAAACATGCATGCCTACTTGCTGGCCATTTATACCTTGAAGCACTCTTTACTGGACCATGGTGTAATTTGTTTGGTCTTTTCCCTTTTGTATGTATCGTCCCTCAGGCTTTTAGAATTTATAGTTGAGAAAAGTCCATTATTTATGTTTTTATTCTCAAGTTACCTCTCCCAGTTAAACTGCCGTAAGACGTAAGTAATTTAATTATCCAATCTCCTTTATGCTAGCTTTAAGCTCCCTTCCTATGGTGACTTCATCATTACCAGGTAATCAGAGACTAGGACACAGTGGTTGCTTGCCCTTATGCTCTTGTATTCTATCCTCGTACTGTCGCTTCTGCCCTGCATGAATACAAGGTCAACTTGCTGGTATACATCTTCTCTTCGCGGCCTCTGACATTTTTGCGGTAGGAAGTTTCTATCTACTATTTCCTCTAGCTTATGACTCCATATCTTACTACTTCCTCGAGCATCACTTGTATACTATTAAATTGTTCTAAGAATGTTCAACCTTTTATTCTGTGGGCTATATCTAGCTGCATCCTCATAATCTTGGCCGAGACTTCTAGTATTCATTTCGTGTAGTTCCATTTGCATACCTGAATGTTTTTCTTATAACACTTCACCTCTATTTTTATTAGCAGTGCAGCTACTCCTCCTTTGAATTCTTTTTTACTTTGATATACGATATTTCCCTGTAAAAATTACATTGGGTATTATTTAGGAGAGTTATTTCCAATACTTTATTTTTGGATATTTCCTCGGTTCTCCATCGTCTCATTTCCTTTGCTAATCTATCTTTATTTGTGAACCCCACTATTTTTTAGCTTGCAATTTTCTAAACGAATTTATCCTCGTAATTTGTTTAACCTCGGGGAACATTGTCAGGAAGTTCTTCATATAGATTAGGAAAAATAGTGGCTCGGGTACTGCTTGATTGGGACGCCATTGGTAACATCTTGAAGCTCTGAGGTCTGCTCACTGTGATGTTCTGCCTTCTGTTACATATGCACTCCTTTATCCACAAATGTATGAATGCTGGTTTGCATTATATTAGTATTACAATCACCTGTGTTTGCTCAATAACTCCCTACACTATATATGAACAGATTTCTAACCCTGTCTTTGGAGGACAAGAAAATGAGTACATGTTAGCACTACAAATATATGGCCACGTCTGTGGTTGAGAATAAACTAAAAAATATATAGTCTGTCTGGGAGGAAGGAAGATGAATGATGCAACTACGTGTCATTTACCGAGGAAGGTGCGACGATCGTGGTCGTGGATGTGGGCGTAGGGGCGTGTGTAGTTGTCTGGCACCTGTAGAGGAGCGTGGACGCTCTGGAAGGCCAGGTACAGAAACATGGGGTCCTCAGCGCTCCTCGTCCTCAGCAGGTCCTCCACGTGTGATGCGAACATGTGCTGTGGCAGGGATGTAAACAGCTAGCTAGGTGGGTGGTGGTGGTTGTTGGTGGTGGTGGTGGTAGGGAAGTAGGTGGGAGGGGTGATTGGTGATGGTAGGGAGGTAGGTGGGAGGTTGTACTTCTTGATGATAGATGGGTGGTAGTTGTAGCTGTAAGGAGTGGGAGGGATGCCCAGAGTTGTCTAGTAATGACAGGAAGGCATGATAGCCTCATAACGAACCCAGAGTCTGTCAGTGCAGACTACTTATCACATGCCTCTGTATGATTAACCATCCTGTGTGATGGGGATTTTTTTAGCATCACGTAGCTAGCTTTTTGACACTGTACTCCCCCTTCATATAGCCTAGGGTAGCTGCACAAATGCAGATGTACCTAAAGTATTAATAAAATAAAAAGTGAGAGGGCATGAGGGGTGGGAGAGTGATAAATTAAGTGTGGGAGATATGACGGGAGGAATGTATAAAATATCAGATAGAGAAAACAAGTTGGTGGAAAATAGACAGAAGCACAGAAAAAATAAATTGTTTTGCCGCCATGAAAATAAAAAGAACAGCTTAGTGTCACTTAAATGATCTGTTGTTTGACGTCCTTCGACACAAAGTATAGACAGTGAGACCAAACAATCCGTCCTCCAATGAGACAGCACGAAGGGACAGTGGGATATATACCCCAAAAAGGGAATTTTGAACGTACAAGTCTACCATTTGCCCCACTAAAAAATATTGAAAGAGAAAAATGAAAGCAAAGAAACAAAATAGAAGACAGGAACCAAGCTTATCCTAGGCTGACCCTATTTTAATATAGTAAATAAACTATATTAGGTTAATAACTTGTCTTGAAATTTTCAATAATTTTCAGTAAGCCTAACTCTGGAGTATCATACGTGCAAAATTTGGACTGTCTTATTGAAGGACGGAATGGGAAGGGTAAATTCAGGTAAAACGCGAGAATTACCTATGACAGAGTGAAACAATTAAAGAAAATTTTACTTCGTTAAATTTTACTTCAGAAAAATAATTTATCAAAATATATAATTCAAATATTTCCTAAAACTGTGGAATTTTTTCGTACATTATTTTTTTTCTTTGTGAATTCTACTAATTAACTGTTTATAAGATCCAAAATGTTATAATTACCGTAGAGTAGACTCCTTCCTTGCTGGTGTCTGGGGTGGTGTTGTACCTCAGGTCCAGCCAGTCGTGGTGTTTACCATCTGCGGGAAGGATGTGCGTTAGTCCTCTCTATTTTGATCTATATGTCAAAATGTCTAGATTTAATGTCTACCAGTCACCGGTACCTACTTATTGCTGCTACAGTGCCCAATTACTGCTGACTGGTGCCCCGTTACTACTGACCTGTACCAATTACTTGCTATCTATATCTAATTGCTACCGATCTAGATCTAATTATTACTAGCCGATACCCAGTTACTACTGACCGGTACCCAGTTACTACTGACCGGTACCCAGTTATTCCTTTGTCATTGATGAGTGCCTGATGGTGAGGTATTAGCAACTGACACAAACGTTTTGCTGAGCACTACCGGCATTAGGTTAAGCAGCCAACCTCTCCTGCTAAGATTACCACGCACGTTTTTCAGTACAGCACGATTCTTTACAGGTAATTGGCTGGCTGGCTGACAGGTGCATCCTTGTTGCACCTGTCAACCAACAGCAAAAGCAGGAAGGATGAGTTGTAGAGGAGAGCCTTCTGCTATACTATCATGGCTTAATCTGCTTAGATTTTACCAGTGACGATAGTTGGTGTTCTATCGTCATTCACTTGAACCACTTTGCGTTTTCTCAAGTGGTTCCTTGTACTTTCTCTCATGTTTCATTTTCCTTTGTCAGTTTTTCATGTAAAACTCTCCCTACAACCTACCACTTGCTCACTTTACCTCCGTTTTTTTCTTCAATTTCCCCTTTTAATTCTTTCCCTTTCAAATTAATTTTCCTCGCTTCGGCCTTCCTTACTCTTTCATCTCCTACAATATTTTACCTTCCCTTCTCCTGTCCCCTCAGACTCATCACCTTGTTTCTTTTTATCTTCTCCGTTGGTGTCGTTGTGGCCGCGACAGGCGCCCGTATCGAGGTCGTAATACGAATCCATCCTAGTGTCGAAGAGCCCAGAACGCCGGTGGGTGAAGTAATCCTCCGCACCGTTGTAGTAGCCGAAGAAGGTGTCGAAGCCCCTCATGGTGGGGGTATAGTCCCAAGAGCAAAACCCGAGGTGCCACCTGCCGGGGAAAGGTGGGAAGAGTGATCAGGTGTGCCACCTTTTAAAAAATGGTAAGGTACAGCGACCAGAAATGCTGTCTGACGGTTAAACAAAGTAAATATTTTCTCCCTCATATCTGGAAACTTACCGTGTCTGTCCCATAGAAGGATCCTCCGCCTGTACTAGCCCCATCGAATAAATTCTACGAACCGAAATCTCTTTGACTTCCAAGCACCACCAGGTCGAGATCAGACACGACCTATATCTGGCAAGATCAAGATCTTGAGCTCTAGGCATTTTACCTTGTTGATAGCTGTCGTGAGCAGTTGTCATTCCTGCCCGGCTGAATTGTACATTTCAGTGGTCTAAATTTAAAGTAATCTCGGACACTGGTAATACTCTCAGAATGTTGTTCATTACTTTTGTGTTTAAGTAGATTATACCCTTAAGTAAGAAAACCCCACTCTGGAAAAACTCACTTGCCGACGGCGTGAGTGTGGTAGCCAGAGTCCTTCAGCGCCTGCGGGAGGAGCTTCAGCTTAAGGTCCAGACCCACGGGCTCAGAAGGTCGGAGAACACTGTGCTGTGGGCGGGGAGGAGGCGAGCTTAGCAGTTTTATATAATCAGTCCATTTGTATTTGTTTCTATATACGGTTGAAAATTCTTTACCCCCTCCTCCCCTCCCCTCCCGAGCACACACACACACACACACACACACACACACACACACACACACACACACACACACACACACACACACACACACACACACACACACACACACACACAAACACATACACATACACATACACACACACGCTCTACTCTGATGGTGAAGGGGTAGCGAGAGGAGAGGACCCACCTGTCTACCGATGGTGAAGGGGTAGCGGGAGGAGAGGACCCACCTGTCTACCGACGGTGAAGGGGTAGCGGGAGGAGAGGACCCACCTGTCTACCGATGGTGAAGGGGTAGCGGGAGGAGAGGACCCACCTGTCTACCGATGGTGAAGAGGTAGCGGGAGGAGAGGACCCACCTGTCTACCGACGGTGAAGGGGTAGCGGGAGGAGAGGACCCACCTGTCTACCGACGGTGAAGGGGTAGCGGGAGGAGAGGACCCACCTGTCTACCGATGGTGAAGGGGTAGCGGGAGGAGAGGACCCACCTGTCTACCGATGGTGAAGGGGTAGCGGGAGGAGAGGAGGGCGGAGCGGGTGGGGGTGCAGATGGGCTGCACATATGACTGCTCCAGGATGATGCCGCCGCGTGCCAGGGCCTCCAGGTGTGGCGTCAACACCTGACTGTTGTGCCATGACACGTCGTTATACCCTGCCGGAGAGCACGCCAGGTCATACTAGGTCACATATCAGGTCATACCAGGACACAGGGTCACATGTCAGGTCATACCAGGACACAGGGTCACACCAGGTCACATGGTTCAAGTATGTTTATTGAGACAAGACAGAAATACATCTCAAAGGGATAGAGTAGCTTAGGCTATTTCTACCCCCCTGCGGTCACATGGTCACACCAGGCAACAAGTCACACTAGGTAGGTCACATTATATCAGAAAGGTCATAGCCTTCGCCAAGTTAGGCGGCCAGCAGGTCAGACGTGTGTCACGAGCTGTGTTACCGTATTGCTAAACATCTACCCGGCTGAGTTAATGTTGCAATAGGATAACACAGATTTTTCTAACAAGTTAGAATTTTTTTTTATTTATATTATATCCTATTGGGGCAGAAGGGGGGGAGGGGGTTATAAATCACACTTCATTTTCAGTGCTAAAATTATGCTAACTAGAATTATTTTAAGAACTTTCCTGTAATTTAAATTTTTGTATAATAACTTTATAAGAACAAGATATTTTATTCTATATATTTTTTCCTTGGCACTATGGATAAATTCTTCTGGTATCACCCCCAGGCTAAACTCTAGCACCTAAAGGTGTTTACTTATTTTTCTAGAACCCACTAATATATCTATAAATTCATAAGAATTAATTGTTTATCATAATTAAAATTGTGTACTCTTGAATGGATCCATAAATTAGGTATGCAGCTTAAGGTTTAATAAGGACAAAAACGAGAGAATGATAAATCCCGTAAATGTACTCTGATAATACGAACTTCGTGTATCCAACTCACCGAGGTCGTCCGCCACCATGATGATGATATGTGGCGGCCCTTCTGTTGCTGGTGGCGGCGGCGTCCCTTCTGTTGCTGGTGGCGGCGGCGGCCCTTCTGTTGCTGGTGATGCTTGCAACGGCGGCGGTGTTTTTGATGAAGAAATGGGAATTGGAGGCGTGGCTGCTGCCATGACCGCCACGGCTACCCACACACATCCTCCCAGGCGCCAGCTCCTATTCATTGTCCCTGTGATGCAATTGTTTTTAATTTTAAATATTGGCCCGATGGGCGAGTTTATATACTCCCACAGCAGCATGTGCAACACCTCCTAATAGGAAGAAAACCTGCTGCATTGTTTATCGTGTCAATTGTACATAGAGACGCTGCTGGGGCTCACAATTAATGGATATACAATAATTGTTTTGTCCTGATAGGTTATTTAGATTGAAATTTAAATTGAAATAAGTTTATTGAGGTAAAATACACACCAAGGGATGAGGTAGCTCAAGCTATTCTCACCCTGTTCAGTACATCGTGTTAATACATACATATACACACACATCACAAACAATAAACATATTACCAAACATTCTGAGAGATAAACATCTACATTTCCTCTTATTTAGATGAATATGTTCCACTGATGATCCAGACAGGCAGCCGGGGCGTATAAATGTTGCAGTGCAAAATGTTTGTTGCTCTCTGTCATTATAATTATAAGGTGTGCAACTGGTTAGATGTAATTGTTAATGCAAAAATGTCCTCTGAGGTCTGATTAAGACCTTATGTGCCTTCTGTAATCCTTTTGCTTTACCGCTCACAAGATGAGTATGGAGTGCACAATAAATTAGCCGCCTCTAGTGGCAACAGTCAGTCCTTAAATATTTTAATTTGCTAATAATAAATATATATTTGCATATTTATTATATTATA
Organism: Procambarus clarkii; assembly: GCF_040958095.1. Lineage (NCBI taxonomy): Eukaryota > Metazoa > Arthropoda > Malacostraca > Decapoda > Cambaridae > Procambarus > Procambarus clarkii. The sequence goes on along the minus strand of NC_091183.1, from coordinate 42,207,650 downwards.
CATGTTATAGGATTATCATTATCAGGGACCGGAAGGCTGCTAAGCTTAGCAAGGTCTCCCTAGTCAATGGCGAGAAAGGTGAGGTTCATTGCACTACATGTGGTAGGAGGACAGGCTAGTGTTGGCTGCCTGCCAGCTGGTGAACCTTTCTCCTTCTAACTAAACTAAATCTGAATTTAAGCCCAGAAAGTGAGTGTTCTCAATACCTGGAATTGTTAGTGAGGTCGTTGAAGATTTCGTGTCTTGGAGTGTATCAGGCGAGGATATGTTGCTGCGACGGCAGCTCGGCCGGTACTATCGTCAATGGGGACTCCAGCACCGTCACCACCACCGCCACCACGACGCCCTCAGGCGCGCTGGGGAGACTTCCTAAGGTGGTGCACTCACCTAGCAATGCTTACGCGGAGGTTATATTCGCCTTAGTTGTACCTACAAGGAATGAAATACAACTCTTAGGTTCCTCCTCTCCACCCTTTTAAACTGTTGTGTAAGTTCAGAGCCCATTTTAATCTGTTATCGTTATTTGAAACTGTATGGAGTTTACCTCCACCACTTCACTTCTTAGTGCATTCCATTCTTTTGCGTCCACAAACAATACTTTCTAACGTCTGTGGCTCGTTTGGGTACATTATTTTCATATGCAAAAATGACTGAAATGGGTACACTGCAGTCCCCGTGGCGTAGTGGTAAAACACTCTCCTGGCGTTACGCGAGTGCTTTGACCTGGGTTCGTATCCTAGCCGGGGGAGGATTTATTGGTCGCCAATCCTTAACTGTAGCCTCTGTTTACCCAACAGTAAAATGGGTACCTGGTTAAACGATTTGGCGGGGTTGTATTCTGGGGAATATTAGGATTAAGGACCTGCCCAAAACGCTATTGGGAGCCGGTCGGTCGAGCGGACAGCACGCTGGACTTGTGATTCTGTGGTCCTCGGTTCGATACCAGGCGCCGGCGAGAAACAATGGGCAGAGTTTCTTTCACCCTATGCTCCTGTTACCTAGCAGTAAAATAGGTACCTGGGTGTTAGTCAGCTGTCACGGGCTGCTTCCTGGGGGTGGAGACCTGGTGGAGACTTAGCCGCGGGGACACTAAAAGCCCCGAAATCATCTCAAGATAACCTCAAGATAACTATGCGTGCTAGTGGCTGTACAAGAATGTAAGAACTCTTGAATATATAAATTAAACAAAAAACGCCTGGTCTAAATACTCAGCCCTTGTAAGTCCTGTCTCTTCCTCCTGAAAATTAATTATTTGACAATCAAATGTTTTTTTCTCTATTCCGATGAAGTGAGGAATAGACAAAGACTCGTTTAGTCTTTCGGTGTAACTTATACCTCTCGTCTCTGGGACCAGTTTGGTGGCGTACCTCTGAACTGGATCCAAATGGTTTTGTGTTTAACAAAATAAGAACTTTATGCTGGTGCCGCACATTCCAGAATTTATCTCGCATTTTCCTATATCCGATCCATTAGGATTTTCTCTTCCATATGGTACCTTGTCTGGCTTCCTGTTCCCCATCACTCGGCTTGAATATTTTGCACATGCTTTAGTTAAATTCTAGTAACCACTTGCTACTAGAATTTAAAATTATACCATTCTATGTTTTAGAGAAAATCATAAGGATGTTATCATATTTGTTTATATAAAACGGTGACAATTCTAATCTGCCGGGTAACCATTTTTTTTAATTATTCAGAGATCAGGGTCACATATCCCTATTATTTGATGTCCATGCCCACAAGAGATATGGATACTCCGAATTATGAACCTTTGGCCGAGGGGGACCTCGATAAGCCATAGTACAGGCTTGCAGTTCACGACAACAGAAAGCCAATCCCCTCTGAACAAAACTGCCAGCAAAATTGGTCGAGGGGCCCGAGCAACGACAATGTGTACTAAAGTAGAGTATACAAAAAAACTTAATTTTGACAAAATACATTTCTTGTGTCGGGTTTATTACATAATTCTTACTGTAGTATTATTTTTGGCTAATATAAACCAATGTTGTCTTTAAGGTTTAACTTGGGGTAATAACACGAGTGGCCTAGAATTTGTGATGGGCTTCTGCGGAAGCTATTGATCTTGAAGCCTACTGAATCTCCCCCCCCCCCTCTCTCTCTCTCTCTCTCTCTCTCTCTCTCTGTCTCTCTCTCTCTCCCCTTATTTGCTATTTGTGTCTGCAGGATCGAGCTATTAGCTCTTGGTCCCCGCCTTTCTAACCAGTCTGTTTTTCCTCTATTATATCTACAACATACACATTTCTCTCTAAACACACACACACACATCCCAGGAAGCAGCCCGTAGCAGCTGTCTAACTCCCAAGTACCGATTTACTGCTAGGTGAACACGGGCACCAGGGTAAAAAATTCCCCATTTGTTTACGTCTCTGCCGGGAATCGAATCCGGGCCCTTAGGACTACGACTTGAGCGCTGCCCATTCAGCCGCGAGGCCGGTGTGTGTACTCACCTAGTAGTGCTTGCGGAGGTTGAGCTTTGGCTCTTTGGTCCCGCCTCTCAACTGTCAATCAACTGGTGTGCAGGTTCCTGAGCCTACTGAGCTCTGTCATATCTACACTTGAAATTGTGCATGGAATCTGCCTCCACCACAGCACTGCTTAATGCATTCCATTTGTTAACTATTCTGACACTGACAAAATTCTTTCTAATGTCTCTGAGGCTCATTTGGATACTAAGTTTCCACCTGTGTCCCCTTGTTCGTGTTCCATACGTGCTAAATAGTTTGTCTAGTTTAACTAAATAGTTTGTCCACCCTGTCAATTCTCCTGAGAATTGTGTAGGTGGTTATCATGTCTTCCCTTACTCTTCTATCTTCCAGGGACATGAGGTTGAGCTCCCTTAGCCTTTCCTCGAAGGAAAGGATTATACTTCTCAGTTCTGGAACTAGTTTGGTGGCATACCTCTGAATCTTCTATAACTTTGTGTATGTGTGTACATCACTTGATATGATGACCCTTCTTTATGTGTGATCCCTCATCCGAACAGTTTATCCATCCCGTGGGCAGCTGATCCTTTTCACGGGTAGTCTAGGTTCTGATGCTTTTATCGAGCTAAACCATAGCATTTTTTACGGAGGGTAAATCGAGAGAACTGGCTCCATAAATAGTATTGCAGGTTAGTGGCACAAATTCTTTGGACCCTGTTGAGCACAGATTGGATAAGGACACGAGTTAGTTTAGTTCATTTATTATGCACCCCATACCCATCTTGTGGGCTATAGTGGAAAGGGTTACAGAGGCACATAATGGGCTCAGGGACAAGCGGTTAGTTGTAAACATAGTAACTGCCTTGTTTGGGTCAAGAGGCCTTATGTAGATTTTGTAATCTTTTACTTGTTATGTTCAGTGTGAAGAAACTATTAGAAAATATAAAAAATACAGTCGGCATAAAATTCCGCATTTTCGCAAAACAAATCACATCGTGATTACTGACTTGTTGCATCGCAATAAACGAAAGTTCTCAATGAACTTTAGACTGGAGCGCGCCGTGCTGCTCATGGATAACAAGCCTAGCAAAATTACGTATTTGATGTTGTATGTACATAATAAACGTTGTAATAGTTCTTATGTAATGAACTATTTGTATATTAAATAAAAATTATGATAAGTTTAGTTTAGACTTGGAGAGTTGATGGACGAGTTACACAAGGTCTACTCTGCTTCTCGTTGTATATATGCAGAGTTTACAGTAACCCTGAACTACAGTCAGGACTAGATTATACTTACTGCATATGGCTGGTCAGTAAGCAATTGAGATGGCGTAAATAACCTTCCAAAGGTTGACTTAATCATTCCCTCAAGAGATATTGAATGAAATCGAGGGAAAAATACATCGCTGAATATTTGAGAACAAAAAGCAAAGAAAATTACGAGTAGTAAACGGGCGAATGAAGAGTGAAAGAGAGCAAGAGAGGAGAGGGCCAACGCAGGCGTGGTAGTGGCTGTATCCAGCAGTACACATCTATCTGCAGCAAGTGCGGGGTGAGGGAGAGGCTTCCGCCAGCCGCGGTGTATGGGTCATCACCTCACACTACAAGAACACCCACTACTACTACACACACTGATCTCGCCCAGTGCTGAGGACGTGCGTTGCTGCCCACTTCTCACACCGCTGTGCTGAGGGCATGTGTTGCTGCCCGCTTCACACACCGCTGTGCTGAGGGCATGTGTTGCTACCCACTGTACCCAGTTCACACACCGTTGTGCTGAGGGCGTGTTGCTGCTGCCCACGCCACTGTGTAGAGGGCGTGTTGTTTCCCACTTCACTGTATTGAGCGTGTTGTGCCAGCCACACATGCTGCTGGGTTCTAGGCGTGTGTTGCTGCCCACCATTCACGCCTCGACCCAACAATCACATTGAAAATCAGAAACATTGGTTCCATTTAGCACCTACTGTAAACTTAAACGAAGCATTTGCTATGAAATTATAATATTGTCTTAACTGTTCCTCGAGGACTGGCTAAAAAAAACATTCTCAGATACTTTGGTGTTTACGAACTCTCAAAAGAGCCAGGCCTCTTGGGATATTAATACTCTAATGTAAGAGAGTTTTCCAAGCACAGTTTTGGAACCTTAGAAGAGAGGTGTAAGAGCAAAATACATACACCATGATTTCGGTCTTTAAGCTCTTGTGTATAGTGGCGTCTTTCACACTTTCAGGTGAGTTGAGTTTTTGTGATTTAAGATTTTTCTCTCTTAGCTGGTCATCTACTGCAACTTGACACTGGAAGTTGATCACGTGATGTGTTGTTGGATGCTGAGGTGCGGAGTGCCACTGTTAGGGGAGTGGGTGGGAGTACCACTGTTAGGCGGGGTGGGTGGGAGTGCCACTGATAGAGGGTCGTATCAAAAAACCTCAATGCATCACCTTGTTTAAACTGCACGTTTTCCAGCCCGTCCTCATCAACAAAGGCCAAAAACTATTCCATATAGGAGCCCTTGTTTATGAATGGAAAACGGTTTACGCACGACTCACAACTATGTTCGAATATTTCTCGAACTTAGGTTGAACTCAATATACTTCACTGACTACCTCTCTTCGAATCGCAACTACGTAAATGCTTCACCCACGTACTACTGATCAAAATAATCGCCAGCAGAACCTAAACCTCTAACCTAACTTAGGCCTAATTATACATAGAACTTTAATTTGTAATATTATATTTATATATGAGAAACCTATTTTAATACCCAACTGGCCAACATTCAGCTTTCAAAAACTCGGACAAAGAAAAATTCCATGTATTATAGACAGCATTAGTGAGGTCCTCCCTTGAGTACTTGGCCCCGGGATAAAAAAAAATGAGATAAAACATTGATATTAAACTACAAAATATTCGGAAGGCGGGGCTAGGAGTTGACGCTCAACCTTACATGTACATCTAGGATGTGAATACATCTAGATGAGTACCAGATAAATTAATCTGTGAATCAGATTCAAATGTCCGTGTGAATGTCATTGGTGTAAGACTCATTTCGAGGTCTCCATCAGCTCATCACCACCACCATTCTCTATTTGTGGTTGCTGCTATAGTGTTAGTAGGGTTGGGACCTCCATTATAAGGTCTTTATTGTTTCAATTGTTTAAATATCTGTTGGTTTAGTGACTTTCTGCACTAGTGGCTACATGTATACGTTAGAGCCATCTGAAGATGTGCTGATAATGTAGTGGCTCGCAAGGTATTTGGGCGGAGAGAGCAAGGAGGGGGAGAGTAGGAAGGGGGAAACAATACAGAGAGCGGGGAGGGGTGGTGGAGCGAGGTACGAATTAAAGTGCATGAGAATCTGGCAGCTGGGAGGCTCAATTTGACCGCCACGCCCGCCGCCAGGTTAAAGAGGTTGTGTTGTTCTGTTTTTCACTATTTCAAAAGAATTTGAAACAAAAATTCATTGAAGTTTGTTTATAAATGTGTTCATATATTTTATGGTAATTACTGCTACCAGAGTTGACCAATGATTGTGAACCAGTAACTAATACACCTACAGCCTACACCTCCCGGTGTAGGCTTTTAGTTCCCAACCTTTTATGTATGATTCCCCCATTTTTCAACCACGTTCTTCCCCCAATGGGCCCCATACAACCACGTGCTCGCGTGTAGAGCCCTACAACAAAATAGATCATGCTAGCACACCTGACTCGCCAATGCTGCGACAAATACATTCATCCATTTGTCACAAATCCTACATTATTCTTATCACACCTGCTTGTAGATGATAAGATTTCTCCAGGAGTTCTTATACGGGAACCCAAGGTGTTCTTCCACGGGACCCCAGGAGTTCTTATACGGGACCCCATGGAGTCCTTATACGGGACCCCAGGAGTCCTTATACGGGACCCCAAGGAGTTCTTCCACGGGACCCCAGGAGTTCTTATACGGGACCCCAAGGAGTTCTTCCACGGGACCCCAAGAGTCCTTATACGGGACCCCAAGGAGTTCTTCCACGGGACCCCAAGGAGTTCTTCCACGGGACCCCAGGAGTCCTTATACGGGACCCCAAGGAGTTCTTCCACGGGACCCCAGGAGTCCTTATACGGGACCCCAAGGAGTTCTTCCACGGGACCCCAGGAGTTCTTATACGGGACCCCAAGGAGTTCTTCCACGGGACCCCAGGAGTTCTTATACGGGACCCCAAGGAGTTCTTCCACGGGACCCCAAGGAGTTCTTCCACGGGACCCCAAGAGTCCTTATACGGGACCCCAAGAGTCCTTATACGGGACCCCAGGAGTCCTTATACAGGACCCTCTTATGAACCCGTGAACGTTTATTATTGTGTTGCTTCGCTCGTCTTGATATGTCACCTGGTTGTGTTTTTGTAAGAGAGTATTGCGTTGTTAAGTACTTGTGTATTATGTTTTGCTGCCGTTGTTTTGTCACTAGTGCTCCTGTATTGCTTCTGATGTTCAGTGTTGCAGGGACGGTTATGTATTTGTGTTGCTATAATTATGTTGCTGGCACTGCGTTGTACCAAAATACAAACACTCGTTTGTGTTTTGATGATGCAATATCAGACCGTCACGCGTCGCTGTGTTACCAATCTCCTCATTTTACTCCAACATTTCTTGCTCGTCGTGTTCGCGGTCGCTGCAGGAAGAGTGAGGTCCGCGTCAGGAAATTGACTTTGTACTCGCCTAGTTGTGCTTGCGGGGGGGTTGAGCTCTGGGTCTCTGGTCGGCGAGACTCCATGGGAGGAGAGTCTTGTGTGTACTCACCTAGTTGTACTCACCTAGTTGTGTTTGCGGGGGTTGAGCTCTGGCTCTTTGGTCCCGCCTCTCAACCGTCAATCAACAGGTGTACAGATTCCTGAGCCTATCGGGCTCTGTCATATCTACACTTGAAACTGTGTATGGAGTGAGCCTCCACCACATCACCCCCTAATGCATTCCATTTGTCAACCACTCTGACACTAAAAAAGTTCTTTCTAATATCTCTGTGGCTCATTTGGGCACTCAGTTTCCACCTGTGTCCCCTTGTGCGTGTTCCCCTTGTGTTAAATAGACTGTCTTTATCTACCCTATCAATCCCCTTCAGAATCTTGAATGTGGTGATCATGTCCCCCCTAACTCTTCTGTCTTCCAGCGAAGTGAGGTTTAATTCCCGTAGTCTCTCCTCGTAGCTCATACCTCTCAGCTCGGGTACTAGTCTGGTGGCAAACCTTTGAACCTTTTCCAGTTTAGTCTTATCCTTGACTAGATATGGACTCCATGCTGGGGCTGCATACTCCAGGATTGGCCTGACATATGTGGTATACAAAGTTCTGAATGATTCTTTACACAAGTTTCTGAATGCCGTTCGTATGTTGGCCAGCCTGGCATATGCCGCTGATGTTATCCGCTTGATATGTGCTGCAGGAGACAGGTCTGGCGTGATATCAACCCCCAAGTCTTTTTCCTTCTCTGACTCCTGAAGAATTTCCTCTCCCAGATGATACCTTGTATCTGGCCTCCTGCTCCCTACACCTATCTTCATTACATTACATTTGGTTGGGTTAAACTCTAACAACCATTTGTTCGACCATTCCTTCAGCTTGTCACAGCTTGTGTGTGTGTGTGTGTGTGTGTGTGTGTGTGTGTGTGTGTGTGTGTGTGTGTGTGTGTGTGTGTGTGTGTTTTGACCTACCTGAGCTTGCAAGGTCGAGCATTTGCTCATAAGTCCCACCTTTTAACGATCAGTAGTTCAGTGAAGTGACTTTTCACTCGTTTTTCTTATTTTTAAAGATTAAAACAATGTATCGAATTGTCTTCGACAGCGTCATCTAGTCTTTTTCACTTATATACGACTCTTAGACTGAAAAAGTTCTTTCTAACTCCCTGTTAGGTTAAGTTAGGTAGGTTTTAATGCAACCAAAAAAATCCGAAGGTGAATAGTCTTATGTACGAAATGACTTGTATCCTCAAAATTAGCTGATGATTCCCCCCCCCCCACTTTCTTCATCAGAGTGCGTGAAGAACGAGCTGTCGTGCTACCAGTGCAACGTGAGCGATGACATCGCCTGCACCGACGAGTACCTCCTTCCCTGCCCCAACAAGCAGGTGTATGACAGGTGCGAGACACGGGAAAGGAGAGCAGGTGGGTCCCCAGGCTGCCTACACACCTGTCGCTCTTATCGTTATTTGCTCTTCTTTATTTGTTTATCGCTCTTATCTTATCTTATTTATTTATATATATATATATACAAGAAGGTGCATTGGGATTGTGAGGATACATAGCATAGTAATTACATTCTTGTAAAGCCACTAGTATGCGCAGCGTTTCGGGCAGGTCCTTAATCTAAGAAAATTTTAAGTAGGTAAATACTTGCAAAATTTATAAAAATGATAAGTTACATAGCAAGAAAAAAATAAAAGATGAGAGAAAATTGTAGGTATATTAAAGCACATAGGTAGCTCAGATTGATTGCAATGACAGCTTGAATGGTAGTTTAATAAAAATTAGTGGGGACAATACAGCATGTGGCTAGCACATAAAAGAAGACAGCAATGAACACAATGATAAAGTTGTTTGGATTAAGTACATAAAGATTGGGTAACACTAGATACAGAGCAAATTTAAAGCTCAGTGTAGGAAACTACGAAGATGAAATTAGGTACTTTTTGTTTTTGTTTTTAAGCGAGGCAAAAGTTTGACAGCTTTTCAATTCACTAGGGAGCGAGTTCCATAGACTAGGTCCCTTAATTTGCATAGAGTCTTTACACAGATTAAGTTTGACCCTGGGGATATCAAAGAGATATTTATTTCTGGTGTGGTGATAATGGGTCCTATTACATCTGTCCAGGGAGAGTTTCAGGGCATGGTTTGCATTTAAGAACAGGGTTTTGTAAATGTAGTTGACATAAGAGAATGTGTGGAGGGAGTTAATATTTAGCAAGTTAAGGGATTTAAACAAGGGAGCTGAGTGTTGTCTGAAAGCAGAGTTTGATATTATTCTGATAGCAGATTTTTGCTGGGTGATGATGGGCTTAAGGTGGTTTGCAGTGGTAGACCCCCATGCACAGATACCATAATTAAGATAGGGATAGATAAGTGCATAATATAGTGAGAGAAGAGCAGAGTTAGGAACATAATATCTTATTTTGGAGAGTATACCAACTGTTTTAGAGACTTTCTTAGTTATGTGTTGAATGTGGGTGCTGAAATTGAGTTTCTTGTCTAGGAATAGGCCAAGAAACTTTCAATCATTTTTATTACTGATGTTAATGTTGTCTATCTGTAGCTGAATTGCATTCGATGATTTGCTTCCAAATAAGATGTAGTAGGTCTTTTCTATGTTTAGTGTTAGTTTGTTAGTTGACATCCATAAGTGGATTTTTTTAATTTATTATTCACAACATTATTTAATGTATGTGGGTTGGGGTCTGAATAGATGAAGGTAGTATCATCAGCAAACAATATAGATATAAGAATATTAGAGACATTAGGCAGATTATTGATATATATAAGAAATAGAAGAGGTCCTAAGATGCTGCCCTGTGGCACTCCAACGGTTATTGGTAGAGTGGAAGAGGTTGTATCATTGATGGTTACACATTGGTGTCTGTCACTAGGATAGGATCGGATGTAGTCCAGGGCAAGGCCTCGGATTCCATAATGCTGGAGTTTAAGTAAGAGGTAGTTGTGATTAACAGTATCAAAGGCTTTTCTTAGGTCAATGAAGAGTCCAATCGAAAACTCATTTTTGTCAAGGGCTGAGTAGATTACGTCAAGGAGACTAATGATTGCATTATTGGTGCTCTTTTGGGACCGGAAGCCAAACTGGCAGGGGCTGAGTATGTCAAATTTTACAAGGTAGGAATAGAGCTGTTTGTAGATAATTTTTTCAAATATTTTTGATAGAATGGGTAGATTTGATATTGGTCTATAATTGTTTATGTCCGCCGGATTGCCTCCTTTATGGACTGGCGTTACTCTTGTTTTTTAAGGATATCAGGGAAGGTGTGACACTATAGATTTGTTGAACAGTAGAGCTATGGGTGACGCCAGGGCATGGGAGGCGCTCTTGTATACAATGGACGGAATTTCACTGGTGTTCCCTGCCTTGGTTTTTAGAGAGTGTATGATGGACACAATATCTGCCGGGCTGACTGGTGAAAGGAGAAGAGAGTTTAGATAGCTGCCTGAGAGATATGTGTTAATATGTGTCTGAGTCTGTGGCATTTTACTGGCAAGATTAACACCAACCGATGAAAAGAAGCTATTAAATTCATTTGCCATTTCTAAATCAGTTGATGGTGTATACCCATCCTTATAGAGTTTTATTTGGTTATGTGAGTTGTTTAGTTCCTAGGATACTAGAGATGGTTTTCCATGTGCTTTTCAGGTTGCCTTTTGCTTCATTGAATCTATTCACATAATATGAAAGTTTTGCCTTTCTTATGATACTGGTAAGCATTGATGAGTACCTTTTAGCTACTTCCGTTGAAACTAGGCCAATCCTAAGTTTCTTTTCATATTCATGTGTCTTGTTTATTGAGTTGAGAATGCCACTTGTGAGCCATGGATTGTTTAATCTTTTGTCAGTTACTTGTTTGGTAAGAAGGGGACAATGAAGGTTGTAGAGGCTTAGAGTTTTGGAGAGGAAGAGGTTAGCTAATGAATTTATATCCTGAGTATTATTGAATTCAGAATCCCTTACATTGTTCCCTCTCGTGTATTCGTCTGTTGTGTGTCTTTACACCTGTTTATTACTGTCTCTGGTGTTTGTCGCATCTGTGTTTCTCGTTTTAAATACCTGGAATTATCTCGTTCACCTGAAACTCTCGCTTGCCATATTTTTGCACATCTGACAAACCCCTCCCACACCTGGCATGTCCCTCCCAGTCTTGGCATGTATCTCCCATATCTGGCATGCCCCTCCCACAGCTGGGAAGTCCCTCCTTGAAATTGAAATTGAAATAAGTTTATAGAGGTAAAATACACACAAAGGGATGAGGTAGCTCAAGTTATTCTCACCCCGTTCAGTACATCATGTTAATACATACGTATACACACATCACAAACAATAAACATATTACCAAACATTCTGAGAGATAAACATCTACAATTCCTAAGTCCCTCCTAGTCTTGGCATGTTCTTCCCATGTCTAGCATGTTTGTTCCTTTGCTGGATGTCCCTCCCACACCTGATATGTACGTAATCTTTCACATTTCTACTTAGACAGCCTTTTATTATTGCTTGATACCTGCAACTAAGTACCTGTGATCATTTGCTAATAACTGCCAATGCTCTTGCTTCACCCATAACGTGAGAGTCGTTACTTGGCCAACATTTATTGTTGCAGCTGATGGGAGGCGATGGGTGGAGAAGGGTTGCGCGCTCTCACCCTGCCACCTCCTGCCGGAGGAGGAGGCGTCCCTAGGGCTTCTCTGCGACTACTCCGCCCCGATATATGACTGCGTCGTCTGCTGCAAGGAAAGTGGCTGCAACGGCGCCAGCGTGGCCACCCAGCCGGTGTCCTCAGTTTTAGTGATGCTGCTGACGGCGTTCCCGCTGCTGTTCCCGGGCTCCTAGTGTCCTTACGCGATCACCGCCAGCATCTTTCCCTCACTTATAAGGGCGTTTTAATTTGTTCAGCTTCACCCTTTTACCTGAGGACCACTATCACTCTAGTAGCCTCGACGAGGACAGGAAGTCGGCGGTGAATCGACACGGGGGGAGGAGGGAGGTATCACCGGGGAGGAGGTGGGGATTGGTTCACGGGGTGTTATATATTTATAGTGTATGTATGTATGTAATATTAACAATTGTGTAACTAGCTTCACAAGATTGTCAATTGTTTAACTAAATTAACTATGGCGTTCAGTTCCGGAACCCATTATGTGCCTCTGTAACCCTTTCCATCACCGCCCACAAGATGGGTATGGGGTGTATAATAAATAAATAAATGAATATACCTTTGTCATTATAAATTTTGTAGTTTTGTTTTTTCCTACGTCAAATCATATGATGTGTGAAAATGGTGTGACACAATTTTTAGGTTCAAACATTTTGCATCTAGAATTTGATAGTAAATTATATTAATTTATTTTGCATTATGTGATAACTAACGAAATAATGTAAATGTAATTGCAATGCATAATTATGATATGAAATGTATAAATGCACTGTATAGAGTTGCGAGTTCTTTGAAGGGCTTGTAAAGAGACGGGGATGGTGAAACAGCCTAAACTTGTATGTATGTACCTTACCTGAATAAACATATTTATTATTTATTTATATTTTTGGGGGATGTATTTTGTTTTCTAAATAAATTTACTTGAACTTAAATGTGTATTATTTGGAAATTTTGTTTGTTGGTACCTATTTTCCAGAGCTTTTCAAAGTTGTTTATGAATCTTATTGTCGCCTTTGTTTCCTGGGATAAAGTGTGAGAGGTGGGCAGCAGGGAGAAAGGGAGGGGTCGGTGAGAAAGTGAGAGGCGTTTGTAGCCTACCAAAAAGGTAGCAAACATTACTCCCACTTGCGTTTGGCAACTATACCTTTCTGCCCTAAGTAAGGTCAGCCTCTGGGTCAGGTCAGCCCCAAGGACGGCAGGTGACCTCGTTTTCTAACGAGTTAGTAGTCACTTAGACTCCGGTATAAATAGTATGTGTTCCTCTGGGTTTAATACACTCCATATCACTTTACAGTTGGTAGGATTTCATTACTGTATCCCAACAGTGTAAAAGAAGAAAACGGAGCATCGCTGGTGACCGCTTCCACACTGTGTGGACGTCTGAGGGTGCTCACCTAGTTGTGCCTAAAGTACCGAATGTCTGCTCTTGGCCCCCGCCTTTTCAGCTGTCGGTTATCTAATACAGTGTGACACTCGACACTAATTTGTAGGCATCATTTTTAGGAAAGATGTCCTACCTTTCTAAGCTGCTGATTACTACCTCCTATTTCTAGGATATTGACACTTCTTAGCACCGCAAGCCCACGTATACATGAGGTACACATACACATATGTAAACACACGCACACACGAGCATTCCATATACGCAGGAAGCCACACACAAGTCACTCACTTGAAGGCGTTCCACAGGGCAAATGGCAGCCAACTGATTTTAGAATCTCCAGTTAATTTTGCATTCAGGTAAGAGCAGATTAGTTTCTTAGAATGAGCCTCACGTTCCTGGAGCACCGCCAAGGTTGTACTGGCCTCCCTCAGCGCAGGGTTGCGACCGGAAGTCTCTCTTCCCCACCATGCATACAACACAGGTTGATAAGTATTTGATCCGAGAAAAGTATGTACCGTCTCCGTCATTGCTGCTCGTGAAACCACCCTAACCTAACCCAATCTATCCAAACCCAACCTAAGGGAAAAAAAATATATATATGTGAACGTATGTATATGTATGTGTGCACTAGGTGTGTAACGTCACTATAACATCAGTGTTCATGCCGGTATAGGTTTGGGATCCTACTATGGTGAGGTGGTCAGGCATTTGTTTCCAAGCTCTAGAGCCCCGTTAATTATCAGTGACCCGCCAGATGGCTCTAATACACCTGTATTATTATTAAAGTACCAATATTAAAGCAATAACTGATACTTAAAGTTTTCTCATTTCCAGCTGTGAACATTGGCCTCAAAACACAGACAAGAGTGATATTACTTCATTGTCATAGTCGTACACAGGAAAGTTGTGACGTATTTACCTTTCAGCCAATCACAAGAGTCGGCGGTTGAATGACGTCACAGTGTATGAAAAACGCATAATCCCTAAACCTTTGGAAACTGACGCAGTTGAGTGGAGAGTGCTACCGGAGGTGGCTGTGTGGCGTGCGTTACAACTTTGAAAACATTTGAACAAACTTTTTTATATTTGGACCATACAGCTTTAAAAGGATATACCTCATCTAGCAAAATGATGAAGATTTTGTAAGTTAATTCTGATATTTCATTTGATCATAGACAACACCATGATAATGCTGCTGTCTTCCAGCTATGGCTTCTTTTGTATGATGTTAGTTGATGGCTTTTTTTTTGTGTGAGCGTGTTTTGTTTTTATGGGATTTTGTCTATGTTTCTGTGGTGTGTGTTTGTGTTTACTATTTGTGCCTGTAGAATCAAGCTGTTAGCTCTTGGACCCCGCCTTTCTAACTGTCAGCTGTCTGTGTACTGACTCTGCTTATTTTCTCAATCATACCTACTACTTTTCCCTCACACACAAACATTCCCAGGATGCAGCCCGTATCAGCTGTCCAACTCCCAGGTACCTAATTACTGCTAGGTAAACAGAGGTGAGAGAAACTGCCCACTTGTTTGTCTTAGCCTGGAAACCCAGGTCCAAGGACTGCGAATCTCGAACGCTGTCCACTGGGCCGGTGTGCACTCGTTTAATTACGCATATCGTTACAGAATGAGCGATGCTCATGGTGTTCCGTCTTCCCAGTACTCTTTCATCAGCCCATCCTTATGAACAAAGGCCAAATGCTCGTTAACACATCCACAAAACCCCCTGTTTATGAATGAAAAACGGTTTACACACGACTCGCAACTGATTTCGTTCGAACACTTCCGGAACAAGTGCTTTACTGACAACTTTTGTTCAAACCACAACGCTGTAAATGCTTCATCCACGTACTACACATAAACAAACGCCAACAGAACCTAAATAGCTAACCTAACCTATGCCTATATATGCACAGTATGTTAATATATTATAATAATTTATATTTGAGAACATTCCCGTTTTTGAATGAACAGCATATAAAAGTTTATGAATGCGTCTGTGGGGATCGACCGCTGGATGTAATGAACTCAGTCCCAGGACGGGTTTCAACGCTTCACCCACGTACTACAGCTACAAATAATCGCCAACAGAACCTAAACACCTAACCTAACCAGTGCCTAAATATGTAAAATATGGTAATATAAAATAATTTATATTTGAGAAAATTCCCGTCTTGAATGAACAGCAAATTAAAATTTATGAATGCGCCTTTGGGGTCGACCGCTGGATGGGGTCGACTGACCGTCCTCAGACTGAGGACGGGTTGTTATAAATGCTTCACCCACGTACTTCAAATACAAATAATCGCCTAAACAGAATGTAAACACACAACCTAACCTACGCCTAACTATACATAGATTTTTAACGTATAATATTCATTTGTTTGAAAACAAACCAATTTTTAATATAGTGTTAAAAATGGTGAATGCGTCTGGGGAGGACGGGGGCGCTACTTTAACAAACATGGCCCGAGGACAGGTTGCTTTCATATGACGCCTTGAAAGAACTGTTTTAGCCTCCACCACTACCACACTTGTCCCAATCGTTTATCACCGTTTGCAAAAGAAGGCTTACCTTACCTACCTTGAGGCTACCTTGAGGTGCTTCCGGGGCTTAGTGTCCCCGCGGCCCGGTCGTCGACCAGGCCTCCTGGTTGCTGGACTGATCAACCAGGCTGTTAGACGCGGCTGCTCGCAGCCTGACGTATGAGTCACAGCCTGGTTGATCAGGTATCCTTTGGAGGTGCTTATCCAGTTCTCTCTTGAACACTGTGAGGGGTTTGCCAGTTATGCCCCTTATGTGTAGTGGAAGCGTGTTGAACAGTCTCGGGCCTCTGATGTTGATAGAGTTCTCTCTCAGAGTACCTGTTGCACCTCTGCTTTTCAACGGGGGTATTCTGCACATCCTGCCATGTCTTCTGGTCTCATGTGGTGTTATTTCTGTGTGCAGGTTTGGGACCAGCCCCTCAATTATTTTCCACGTGTAAATTATTATATATCTCTCCCGCCTGCGCTCAAGGGAGTACAGATTTAGGCTCTTTAGTCGGTCCCAGTAATTTAGATGTTTTACTGAGTGGATTCTAGCAGTAAAGGATCTCTGCACGCTCTCTAGGTCAGCAATTTCTCCAGCTTTGAAAGGGGCTGTCATTGTGCAGCAGTACTCCACTCTAGATAGCACAAGCGTTTTGAAAAGTATCATCATCGGTATAGCATCTCTAGTGTGAAAAGTTCTTGTTATCCAACCTGTCATTTTTCTTGCAGTTGTGACGGCTACTTTATTGTGTTCTTTAAAGGTAAGGTCTTCCGACATGAGTACACCCAGGTCCTTTACATTGCCTTTTCGTTCTATGTTATGATTTGCCTGCGTTTTGTACGTGGTTCCTGTTTTTATGTTTTCAATTTTTCCGTAGCGCATGAGCTGAAACTTATCCTCGTTGAATACCATATTATTTTCTGTAGCCCATAGAAAGACCTGATCAACATCTGATTGGAGGTTTGCCGTGTCCTCTATGTTGCCAACTCTCATGAAAATCCTAGTGCTTTCAAATATTTTTGTCGGCACTTTTGTTTCTTTTGCTTGACTCTGACCTCTTGTTCTTGAAGCTGCAGGATTCGAGTTCCTGTCAATTTTGTCGATTCCTGTTACTGTTTATGTATCGTCTCTTTTTTTCCTAATATATTATAGCTTTGGTATATTTATCACGTCTACTATCCTCGTAGCTTTGTTATTGCAAATTTGTTAAACATGATCGGCCATTAGTAAAACCAAGTTGTGAATCGTTTATTAATCTGTTTTAAAGATAAAGACGAATGATATTTGCAATTATCGATTCCAGCAACTTTCCCACAATAGACGTTAAGCTAATTGGCCGATAGTTTAAAGTGATCTATCTCCTTTCTAGAAAATTGGTACCACATTAGCAACCTTCCACAACTCTGGTGCTCTGCCTGACTCTGATTTATTAATATGGTAGACAACGGCTCGCAAAGCTCCTCTTTGCATTCTGTAAGCACCTTGGCAAACACTTCATCCAGCCCTGGAGGATTTATTGACTTGAGTTTCACTATTTGTTTAATAACATCCTCCCTGGTAACTGCTAAACTAATCAACCTCTCCTCTCTTCCCACACCAACATAGACTTATTCGGCTGAAGGCATAATGTTAAATTCCTCTTTAATATATACAGATAAAATGTTCATTAAAAATACTACTTATCTCTTCATTATCAGTTATCTGACCTGACTCGGTTTTTAACGGACCTATCCTTTCCCTGATCTTTGTTAGATATAACTGAAAAAGCCTTTAGGATTGAACTTTGCTTGCCCTGCTATGCAACTTCATAGTTTCTTTTTGCCCTCATCTTTTTTCATTTATTTTATTTTTTAACATTTCTAACCAGTTGGACGAATTCTTGTTCTAAACTGACTTTCCCATTCTTAATCATTTTGTAACAAGCTCTTGCTACCTATAAGGTTCTTCGGATCCTTGTTATCTATTTCGGGTCATTATTATTCTCTATTCTATTTGTATTCAATTTCACTTTCCTAGAAAATGTAAATTAAGCCTTCTCAATCTTTAATGTGGAAAGTTTCTAATTCCCTTTATTTAAATTTGTTTACACAAAAGTTTTCTGATATCTGCGAAGCATGTGCGCGTGTAATCGTGGTCCTTTGTTACCTATAGCAATTCCTATCGGCATCCACCCAATCATTGTCTTGACATGCTATCGCAGCCTTGTCAATATTATTCTTTATTGACCTTCATGGCGAGACTCGTGTTTCTGCTTCGTATGCTTCCCTGTACCTGATAATCCAGTCCACAGGTGTGTGTCTGTCTGCCTGCGTGTTTGTTTCATCTTCTCCAACAATTAGTGTGACTAATACAGTAAATAACAAATGTGTGTGAGACAGGTTGGTGTGGGCGGCGGTGGTGGGGGTCAGCAGAGCTCACACCCTCCACCTGGGCCGGACCTGCCCGGAGGTAGCACCCTTCCCTAATCTCTCCATCGACAAGGTATGTACTTCACAACCATCCTTGATGCTTTGGAATATAATTTATACCTTTTGTCTTAAGTTCATTGCTTTCTAGTTGTATACATATCTCGTAAAGAATTTTTTAAGCAAATCACATTACACACCATACTGAATTATTTTAAAAACCGTATTTTTCTAATCAGAAAGGACTTCATAGGACACTCTTAGGACTTCATACAAAGACAGCCCTCATGTAAGATGCTTAGAAACAGTATTTTCTAAATTAAGTAAAGAGGTTTATATCAAAGGATTGATTGATTTTGAGTGTTGCCGCCGGAGGCAGCTAGTTTATTGTGCACCCCATACTCATCCTGTGAGCGGTAGCGCAAAAATCATTACATAGGGCACAAAGGTCTTTATCAGACCTCATCTTAGATTATTACATAAACAGTTTCATCTATCCTTCACACCTTATAATTACATGTCAGCTAGTTACAGAGAATGTTCCATTTCAAAAGCCATATATTTACAGTAAGTCATTATATATTAATGGTAAGTCTTATCGCTAATACCTAATAGTTTGACCAATGGAGATATTAGTCCTAGGGGAGCTTCTGTTTATTATTAGTCTTCACTGGACACTACTTGTTTCTTAATCTCATATGTCATTTATCTACTGGAAGCGAAATATGGATTCAGTGCAAGGATTTCAGGTATTTTATTCATGGTAATAAGATAGGTTGCCATATACAGCGTGAGCTTAGATTTATCTCTAAATGGCTCAATTTTACTTCAATCCAAGATATAGTGTTAGTGTGTGTGTGTCTTTGTCCACACACTTCACTTCATCTAGATCCGTATACAAGCCGAACTGCCAGAGATACTTGTAGCCAAGTCTTATACGAGCTGTGACAACATCTGTTAGTCTACCGACATTGTTACTTGTCCCATACACACGTTTTACTTCACACATTTCATTGTGATAAACAATGGACCTGTTAATTCCAGTTTGCACTGTTCTACTTTCTACAACTCAAGGATGTCATCTGAAATCCGGGTGTTACTCTCTCCAGGGAAGCTCGTTTTGTTGCATGGCGTTCTCTCGCGCACTTAGAACAAACATACCTACAATTAAACTTTAAATTGTACAGAGGTTTGCAACGAGGCTCATCTCAGAATCGCAAGGGAATGAATATGAAGAAGCCTGGACAAGCTGCACCTAACGTCACTAGAAAATAGTTTGGAGAGAGGGGGGGAGGAGGCATGATACTCAGAGGATTCACATAGGAAAAGCGCTAATGTTGAAAAGCGTTTTATAGGTGGAAACTAGAAATAAACAAGCCACAGAGATCTTAATGTTTTAGGGTGAAAATAGTAGAAAAATGGAGTGAAATAAAAAAACAGGTTGCAGAAGTAAACTTTATTAATGTCTTCAAAAATAGATCTGATTGTTTTCAATGCCTCTCTCAATTTTTCAAATAGACGAGCACAAGCGCGCACCCCAGGCATGCACACATGCATTGTAACTCTAATGCATACAGTTAGTTAAACCTAGTGAGGTGGGAAATAGTCACACCTATAGTAAGGTAGGAGAAAGGGAAACCTAAGATCGTTACCCCCACTACTCTCTGCCCAAGTAACATTTCTTAATTCATGTTTTATGTACATACATTCTAACAGGTGTTGGGGATGTGGTACGTGACGTACAAATTCGACACGGACAACACCTGTTTGGTATGGAACATCACCCGTGGAGAGGTGCCCGACACGCTGCTGGTGACAGAGACAAGGCAGCTGGCTCTACTGGACATGCTGGGAGTCAACCATACCCAGGCTGTCACCGCCCTGGTCGACATACCCAACCCGGAGGTACCGGGCAAAATGAGGGTACGCTGGCCCACCTGTAAGTATGAATTTAAACCGTCCTCTTGACTATTAGGCCCAAATGACCGTCTCCTCCCCCCCCCCCACCTCTTATCGCAGGAATCGAGCTACCACGCTACTAGATTCTCAGAAATTAAGAGAACCACACCCAATATTACTGTCGACGAGCACCATTTGCGGAAGTCACACTACGGCGCACTTTTTGCACCCGAAGGTCTAACGCGGGAAAACTCACACATAAAAGGGTTGATTATTCGAGTTGTTTCCGCCCTTGGTTGCCAGCTTACAGGGCAGAGGGAAAACAAGCTGTCAATATACTAAGGCTCAACCGCCGGTTAGCGTCGTGTCTGGATGGGGTTGATTGATGAAGATTGAGCCACCAGAAGTGGCACGACCATGAATATATATGTGTGGTAGATTTTTTTTGGAGTGAATGTGATCTTTAGTCGTGTAATATGTTAGTGTTTCTGTGGGTGGGTGAGTGGGTTTGTTGTTTTTAGATTTAGCTACTACGAACAAAAAGTTCAAAGTAGCACAGGCTATGGTGAGCCCGTAGTGGACTTGCCTGGCACAAGAGCGGGGGCTGTAACTGCGGGGTGGGTTTAAATTGATTAATTGATAAAGAATGTCACCCTAAAGGTGGCATAGGCATGAGTAGCCCCTTAGTGGAGGCTCTTTTGAGCCATTACCAGTACAAATAGCTGATACTATAGATCTGTGGATGGATGGGGGTCTTCATGGTGGATTTCAGCCTCGGAGGGCTGGCTGTACCAGTTATGGAGCTGGTGGGTTAGTGAAGACCTCTAGGTCTTCCGTTTTTTCTTTGGCTGAGACTTGCTGCGGGTTGACATGACCGTGCTGTCGTTGGAGTTTGGTGAGGTGGCCTCTATGAGGAGGTCTTGTACCGAGTAGGTGTGACGGGAGACATCTCTCGTCACGCAGGGTGCAGTCGCACCTCCACAGATCTCCAGTATCATCTATTGATACTGGAAATGGCTCAAAAGGGCCACCACTTATGGGCTATTCATGCCCATGCCACCTTTTGGGTGGCTTAATCTTTCTCTCTCGAGTAGGTGTCGTATTTGTGCTGCAGCGGTGGAGCTCCTAAGATTTCCTCGTCTGAAGAGTCGGTGCCATCTGTAGTTGGTGGTTTTGTCTTTGGTCTCGCAGCTTAAGGTAGGCTCGGGTGTCGTGGATTAGTGGTAGAAGTAGTGGGTTTAGTTATATAGTTGGTTATATACTGGTATATCAAGTTTGGTCTCTGGGGATAAATAAGACCTGCCACCGTCAACACGCATCCGGCTGGGTAAAACACTGCTTCTCAGTCGAAATTGACAGCCTTCGTCCAGAATGTAGTTCGCCTGTACGCAGTAAATAACAAATGTACTCACCCACCTAGTTGTGCTTGTGGGGGTTGAGCTCTGGCTCTTTGGTCCCGCCTCTCAACCGTCAATCATCAGGTGTACAGGTTCCTGAGCCTATTGGGCTCTATCATATCTACACTTGAAACTGTGTATGGAGTCAGCCTCCACCACATCACTTCCTAATGCATTCCATTTGTCAACCACATTTGTGTGGTTGACAAGTGGTTAATGTGTGGTTAACTATGGTTGTACATTTTTTTTTATAAAGAAAACCTACTTACCTGTAATTTTGAGTTTATGCCTTTGTTTACCGGTGCCTTTGTTCCTGTATATGTATCTCTTTCAGTCGTGCAAAATCAGGACTTGATGTGATACAGTCCAGACTTGATGTATGAAGTCGCTGTTGCCAATGCTATCCTCTTGAAGGACGGCCTGCCTTTTAATTAGTTTAGAGTACCATTTCTGCAAAGTATATATATATTTTCGTGATCAACTTAGCCTGCAACTCTACTCATATCTTGTGCATCAACAGCACTGACGGGCAAAGCTGACTTCACCGTCTTCGACACCGACTACGACAAATACATGGCTGTGTTCGAGTGTGACCGCGCCGGCCTCCTGCACCGCCGGTCAGCCACCATACTCTCCCGCACCCCCACCCTCGACCACCTGTTCCTCACTAGGGTCAGTCCTCACCTATACCTCCTGTACACACCTGCTGTTTTACTGTATTAATTGGGTTAACAAATCCTCTCACATGTTAAGATTAAATTTTTAGTATGTAAACAAACTTGCAGCTGCACTTACATTAAATGGGCATATAATTCAACAGGTCCAGCGTCTACTGGAAAACGCTGACGTGAAGCACACAGCCCTCTCCGCCGTCAGCCAGGAGTCCTGCCGACGCTCGGGGTATTTATTTTATTATACTTTCATAGTATATGTATATATATTATAAAGTACATATATTCGTGATTAAATGATACATTCATGCAAAGCGTTTCGGGCACTATAGATTTTTAACAAACGTCAACACAATTTTCGTGTTTTAATGTTTAGGGGAAAAAAGTTGATAGTAGATAACCATAACGCTCTCCTGTCAATGTAACAATTCACCTATTTATAAGACGATTATATATCTTGTAGTGTATTGTATATAGGGTTAATCTAGTTCTGGAGTCAGTGTAGCTTTCTACCTGGAAGGCTTGGGAAGGGTCACTCCCAAGGGTCAAGGGATTAGTGGTGGAAGCTTTTAGACAAGATGGCCACAGCCACACCTTGGGTTCGATTCTTTAAATTAGAATAATTCATGATATTACTCAGTATTGTAGTAAGTAATCAACCTTGCCTTGAGGACCTATGCAATTTAACGTCTTTTGAGATTAGAGTGTGTTCCTTAAGTTGACAAAGGGGCATAGAGGTCACCTGGAACGAGAACTAGTTTATTCTGGGTGTGAGGCAGGATGTGCACCCAGCTTAGAGAGGAGCTGCCTCGTATGGGCCAATAGGCCTTCTGCAGTTACCTTTGTTCTCATGTTCTTAATTGCGGTTGTAAACTTGCCTTGCTCCATGATTGTTGTAATTCATTACATTATAGAAATTTGTTAATACTCAATGTTGTATTGGGTACTTGAACCAGATCAATTATTTATGTAATTATCATCATTTTTGAATAAGAATTCAGTCACCTTCAGTGACCAGTGCATATGTTAGCTTTATTAATTATTTAGGAAATTTAGTTTGGCACTCAGCCAAGTTCAGCTTGCGGGTCAGTGTGGCGTTTCGGGTGTTATCGGTGAGGAGTACCGGAATTAAAACTCGAATTTATAAGAATTAGATTTTCTATTTGTGTTGAAAATTTTCGAAGTCGATGCTGTAAGGATTTCAGTTTGTGAGAAATTCCATCTCGTGTGTTAAGTTTGCGGCCCGCGGTTTGCGGTACCACGGGAGCCGGTCGGCTGAGCGGACAGCACGTTGGACTTGTGATCCTGTGGTCCCGGGCGCCGGCGAGAAACTATGGGCAGAGTTTTTCACCCTATGCCCCCTGTTACCTAGCAGTAAAATAGGTACCTGGGTGTTAGTCAGCTGTCACGGGCTGCTTCCTGGGGGTGGAGGCCTGGTCGAGGACCGGGCCGCGGGGACACTAAAGCCCCGAAATCATCTCAAGATAACCCGTACGTCACCAGTAATCATTCGTGTGCGCCATTAAAGTGGTTCGTGTTAAAACTTTGGTGGATCAAAAAACTATTTTTTGGGTACCGTTGGGCTGGGTACCGTTACACCAACACAAGCAACATTTCTACCCAGCTCTTATTACAACATGGTCCACCACTAGATAAAACACGTCACCGTCACACCACTAGATAAAACTACACATTAGCTTTGTAAGGTGTTTACATCGCCTAGACCACAGTGGGGTGAGAGGAAGGGACTGGAACGCTCGCATACCTCAGTTCGGAACCTTGCTAGATTGGATTGTTTAGTAAATTACGTCAAATTCTCGATTTGGCAAGTTTTGTTCTATTTATACAATATCAAGTAAGAGGATGATTACTTCTTTTTACTAAACCCATAGAAAGGCGAATCCCACGAGTTATTAATTCCTCACCATCTAATTGTATCACATTACAATCGGACTGCTGGTAGCTATATTACTGCTGCAGACTATAGTACTGCATAAGCAATGTTCCATCCCATTGCCAACACCGACGAAACCGATGACCTACATCCTCGGATAAAGTATCTCTTCTGATTAAACACTTTCCGCTTGCCGTTACTACCATGGACACTCCAACAGTTTCAATAACTACAATAAACTAATATACGCAACTATATTATACTAAGAAAGACAACTGCAGCAGTTCCACTAACCCAACAGTTACAGTAACTTCACTATCAACCTCACCACACTAATCATGGCTGCTCCATCAGTCTTCCAGCTACCAACATGACCTTACTTCATCAATCTCAATTTACCTCATCTTCAAAGCCTCCCCACAATTCATTCCATTCCACTCGTTAAACCCTTATCCCTAAAGACCCGGTCACATTTCTTCCCAAGACGCCTCGGTAACTGCTGATAGCAAAAGATGTGCACTTAGAGAAACAAACACTTACATCTCTTATTCCCTCAGACAACACAACTGGCACGTGGACAAGGAACTGTTCGGGCTGCTGCCTGGCGCTGATGAGGAAGATGTGCACAGTCGGGTATCTGAGGGCGTCGTCGACTACGATATTTCTCAGTTGGAGATTATTGGTGAGGGCGTTGAAGCTGTGAGAGGGAGCCTCCAGAGCCACAATGACAAGCCGGTTCTGTAGGAAGCCAGTTCTCACGGACTTCATGCTGACGGAATGTACAAGCATCCACCCACTGAAGTCTCACGGATGCCTTGCCTGCTAGTACCAAGACCAAATTACAGATCAAATACGTATCATTTATTGATAGTATCTTTCAGGATACACTGTCACAGATTTCTCAGGTCAGAGGGTAACCTCTGTGGCACTGAGGAGCATCCTCGGATCACATTTGTAACTTCCAGCCGATTAAAAGTTTGTCTAAAGTGTTCAATTCTTTTGATAATTACTTACTTACTCAAGTGTTCAAGTGACCAGGAATCAGCAGGATATTGTCTTTTTAATACCATATTCTGAGGACAATGAAGGTCACACATGGCACTGCAGACCCTACCGGTAAGTGCCACGTGATGCTGAGTAACGACCAAGTGATGGTCGCTG
This sequence comes from Procambarus clarkii, assembly GCF_040958095.1. Classification (NCBI taxonomy): domain Eukaryota; kingdom Metazoa; phylum Arthropoda; class Malacostraca; order Decapoda; family Cambaridae; genus Procambarus; species Procambarus clarkii. The sequence continues at coordinate 42,182,462 of NC_091183.1, read as the reverse complement.
CATTGATATGTAATTAGGAGTGCGGTAACTGTACCAATTTGAATGTTTCGGATGCAAGAGCTGGAATATATTATTTACTAAACTTACTCTTTCCAATAAAGAATATAATAGGAAATATTTTTTCAGGATTTTTGTGTGCATGTATGAATGTGTGTTTTTAATTCTAGGCATATATATATGCCTAGAATTAAACTTTTAAAGTGCGATTTGATCAGTTTGCATTAAAATGAATATTTAGTCTTAAATTTAGTAGTAAAGCAACTATAGTCCCTAGACCACCTTGGAGTCGCTGTCTCCAACAAATTATTGTAACGGAACTTTTTTTTAATCGACTTATTACGGTACGTCAATGATGGTAATAAACCTTGTATTCACATTTAAATAAAAATGGTATTTATAATTGTTTTCTTCCCGGTTTGTTCCGTGTGACAGTTCTGATGGTGTAGTCTTTGGTAAGCGAGATCACTACCCGCAGCAAACTTAAAAAATAATTGGAACAAAAAACCAAACATCCTCCACATTATGGAATACCAGACATGCGAACAGTGTCCCTTGGAACTACACAAATGCAAACATATTCCAATCTTGCATGAAACGCCGGACATGCGGCCAACATCCGATGTATTAGAAAGCTAAATAATTCAAATGCATCAATGTGACGAGGTTGTCTGTCAACTTCCAGTGCTCCCTTGGATTGTAAATGAACAGCAATAACTAGGAGGGAGGGGGAGAAAATAGTCTGAGGTTAGAGCCCAGATGTTCAGGGCTAGCTTCGCCCAATTTTTCACATTAATTGCTGTTGGGCAAATGCTCAACATGGGCAGGTAGAGTAGGCATCTTTGAAAAAAGTACCACAGGAGTGCTACAGCAACCACTACGATTAATCTTGTATTCACATGTTGGTTCAGCTGATCTTTTCTCCCTTACTATATTCTAAAACATTACAAGCTGGACATAACCATTATGAATTGATTTTTTATATATTTTGTTAGCAATTTGTAACAGGCTTTTAATGTTAACTCCGTCCGTTCCTGGACACCTACCCAGTCTATCACCGATTATCATTAGTGCAGTGTACAGACATAGCACACTATTTGCTAATGGTGCTATGTAGCTGCTATAGTATGTTCTGTGAGAAACCTGTCATGGCATGTTCGGAGATATATCTTACGGGTCAGTCAGTCTCTTCTCGACCCCTCTAGTGTATCTGTTCCGAACCTTAATGGAATCTGACCCATATATCAATCAGGTCAACCCATGTGTTGCGTTTCTTAAAGGGTCGCCCATGTTAGAATCGGTGAACGCCCTAGTAATATTGTTGAAAACATCTTAATAACTTATTAAACCAAAGGTCTTTTTATGTCAGAAGAACGGCAGAAACTGGATCTATATATGAAAACTCTTTCAGGACAAAATTTAAAGTAAAACTAAAGATATTTGTAGTTGTATAAAAGTTGCATTTTTCATGGGTCGTAGAGCCGGAAATCCGCAATATTCATCTCAGAACAATGCTTATTTCACGCAGAATCGTTAATAAACGTAAGATTTTTATACGTCTCAAGAAAGATAGAAACATAATCTTCATTTTAAATGCCTTACCATGGGCATATTTGTATTTAAAGCGAAGATACGTGTATTTTTGTAATCGGCGACTCCGATCCCGCACAGATCGAGCAACGGAGTAACACTCTCAGAACAATGCTTATTTCACGTAAATTCGTTAATAAACGCAAATGTTTTTATATGTGTTGAGAAAGATAGAAATATAAGCTTCATTTTAAATATTTTACCATAGATATATATAAAGTTCTAATGAAGATACATGTGTTTTAATAATCGCCGAGCTCCGACCCCGCACAGACTGATCAACAGAGCAACTCTCTCAGAACAATGCTTATTTCACGTAAATTCATTAATAAACACATATGTTTTATATGTCTCAAGAAAGATAGAAATATAAGCTTCATTTTAAATACTTTAACATAGACATATATAAAGCTCAAGCGAAGATACATACGTTTTTATAGTGGCATTCAGTAGCTTGTCGGTCATGGAATGCAGAAGCCTACGCACTTGCCAATATAGTGTGTAATTAACAAAGATACGCTTATAAAGCCTAAAATATTATATGCCTTCAGAAAGACAGAGATATGCTCGTTATTGTGAGTGCACCAAAGGAAATATATCTTGTTGGAGGACAAAGATATATCAATTCTAAAATAAGTTTCGACTCTCGCCCCATCTATTGGAGATTCTGTTCACCTAATGACCCAAAGCTACTCAAAGCCTCCACATAGCCTTCCCGGTTTGGTGCCTTCTTTTGATAATTCAGATTCAGATTCAGATTCAGATGTTTATTCAGGTAAGGTATATACATACAAGTGATGTTACATTAATGGATTGATATATAGATAGAGCTAGTACATACAATGCCTAAAGCCACTATTACGCAATGCGTTTCGGGCAAGAAAAACATAAATATCTAGAACTTAATACTAATTGAGCATAAAGAATAAAAAGTGTTGAGAACAAATACAAATATAGATAAAAAAAGGGGGAACATGACTGAAAAAGCAGCACAAATACAATAGGTTGACAAACAGTGTTGATTAAAAAAAAAAAAAAAAAAAAAAAAAAAATAACAGACATGGGTTGACAATAGAGGAGTGAGGTAGATTACAGGGAATTTATTAGGTAGTGTTTAGTTTTTATCTTAAACTGGTTGAGAGAGGTACAGTCTTTAACATGGTTGGGAAGGTCATTCCACATTCTGGAATTACTTACTTACTCAAAGCCTCCTAGCATTACTTAAATAATGAAGAAATATGGTATATTTATTCACTATAATGTTGGTGCTTAATGCAGAACACGAGAAAACATATATTTACTATAAAATAATATACTTCCATTATGAAATAAGTAAATATGTGGCCTCATAGGAAGTCAACGGTCCAGGTGTCAATGTTGTGGAGCGACTTATCCAAGATATATTGTTGTCTGGAAAGTGTTTGTTGGCATATCAACCTTCTGTACACAGTGATCCAGTCGTCGCACTTCTGTCCTTAAATGATCGTAAATTTAGTTTATTATATTAACAAGTAGAATACGTATTTCTAATAATATCTAACATAACTAGCCAGAAAATATTTAAGACTTATTGAAAAATACATGTCTGAAAGTTAAATCGACTTCATAGAACAATAGTGTTGGTCTATACTAATCGTTATTCGTTAGTATGCGTTCGCTACTTAAAACATTTACTGTACTGATGTAAAATCTCCCATGTCTCTTCGCACATGGAACACCGAACCTTACACACTCTCTGATATATTGTTTAATTAATAGAGATTCACTAATAAAGCTTATAATTGTATATGTTATCAAAAAGGCATAGATAAAGTCGTTCTTACGTTTTAGTCACAGAGATTAGATATTAGTAAAGTAAAGTTCATTTTATTCAGGAAAGTACATAAATAGTCGATTTACAAACATAATATTGGATTTATAGATAGAGCTAGTACATACAATACCTAAAGCCACTAGTACGCATAGCGTTTCGGGCATATTATTGAGAGGAAAGATATTTATATTTAAACAATTTTTTTTTTTACCGACGCTCTCCCTATTGGTGAGAACTACAACCTAATGAAGATAAATGTTAATTTCATGTAGATACTGTAATAAACGAAAGTTTTTAATGTCATCAGAGAAGCAGAAATATAGGCAAATTTTAAATCCCTTGTCATAAATATAACTGAAGTGAAAACAAAGATATATGCATTTTGATAGTTACAAAGACAGCTCTTTAACACGGGTGGAACACGAACAAGGGGAACTTAGTACCCAAATGAGCCACAGAGATATTAGAAAGAATTTTTTTCAGTGTCAGAGTAGTTAACAAATGGAATGTATTAAGCAGTGATGTGGTGGAGGCTGACTCCATACACAATTTCAAATGTAGATGTGATAGAGCCCAATAGGCTCAGGAACCTGTACACCTGTTGATTGACGGTTGAGAGTCGGGACCAAAGAACCAAAGCTCAACCCCTGCAAGCACAAATTAGGCGAGTACAACTAGGTGAATACAGCTGAGGGGCGGGACCAAACAGCTGAAGCTCAATTCCCTACGCATAACTAGGCGAATCCATAGGAATTACCGTTTGTCCTGGCGCCATCTATGTTTTGACAGGAGTACTACTAATGTTCCCACGTTATGTGATGATCGCTATACGGGTGTTAGGGTCAGTTGCTCTTCTATATATGTTTATGGACAACGTAGGTGATTTGAGGCAATTTGCGGCCAGAGTGAAATAGTATCCACGCGGTGAGTGATGGAGGAGGATATATACTGCTGTGTACTCGACCAGCGGGTGAGAGGTAAGTTATATCGAACAATTATGGGGAACAGATGGGTTATTTTAGCGTAGAATGTCAGGTAATCGGTAACTACACAGATGGGGTAGTGTTTTTTTAAGTCTTTATTTACTAAAGTGGAACATTACATTATGCCTTTAGTTGAACAAGTCTACTGGTGGGGGAAGTAGACGGGTTTTATGAAAGTATTTTACCTAAATATTTGTATTTGGTTAACTAGTTCAGCCGTTACCAGGGAGGGTGTTCCTTTAATCTAATCTAAAAATTCTAGCCGGACAAAGTGATTAAATAAATTGAATAGAACAAAGTGGTTTGCCAGGATGCTTAACATTTAGTTTAGTTCATTTACTATGCAGCCCATGCTTAAAGAATGCAAGTTTATCATATTGAATTTACCGTAGTTTTATTGCATTTAATATACCGTTTTTACCCTATTTAATTATGTCGGGTAAAGGCCGGTCGTGGAAAGTTCCTAATATAGCAATTTTTAAAGGAAAAGTTTGAGTTAACTTTAACGCTTAAGTTAGTGACCAATTAGCTTAGTCTATTGTGAGGAAAGTTACTAGAATCTAACATTGCAAGTGCCATTTCTCTACTCTTTTTGAGAAACATGACTAGATACATGAATCGCATAGTTTTATTAATAAATGTTCATGGATTAGGTTGCATAGTTGAGGAAATGGTAATAAGGTTTGTGATTTTGTGTACCTTGACTGCAGCAGAGATTTTGATAGTGGCGCAAAATTGATAGGGGCTCGGATCACTGGGAATGCTGACTGAAGTTGATTAGGTCATGGCTATACCAAAGGAAATTAGTATAAATGGGGTTAAGTTGGGAGAAGTGTTGTAAGTAGTGCCTAAAAGCTCTCCTTGGACCTCGGTTATTCGCAAGATTATGGTTTAGACTGCAATCGTTGCAGAATTGGCAAATAAAAAATACCGATGCCCTATATAGTTTTGAAATGGTTAAGACTACCAGATGCAGTTTAATGCTGACAAATGTAAGGTTTGGGGGCTAAGTAAAGATGAGATAGATGGTGTAGATTGTTAAGAGTATTAAATTTTTTGCAGGTAGTAAATTCTCCCCGAGCTGGCACTGCTCTCCAGCCTGGGATGTTGATTGGTTAGTCTTCAACTGCCTCCCAACATGGTAGCGAGGTCCTGAGCTGACATGCAGTGAGGAACGTGGAAAGCTTCCTGAATTGGCACATGGTATGCCTCCCTTTCAAACCAGCAGCTGGCACAAATGTTCCAGCCAACATCAGAATAGTGGATGAAGCCCACACTAAAATGTAAGTGGTACAGTAAATGGACACCCCCCTCCCTTTTGACACTGAACAGTTGGGAGGAAAGGGGGGGGGGGGGAGAGAAAGTGTGGCTTATAGTTCTATTGATACAGAATCTTTTGCCATAAGCCAGTGGCAGTGCCTATTGGCACTTGCTATTCAGAATCTCCCCCTTACATAGTTAATTACAAACTAAATGCTGTAGACAAGCTTAACTTTTGAAGGGGGCAACATTTTCGTTGCCATCAAAGCACATCAAAGATGCTCTGAGCTAACTTCCCCTAGTCATTAGTGAATGGTGGCCAGTTACTCTCTAGTAGGAATTTTACTGCCATTAGAATCCATGCAGATAGTGTGCACTTCTGCTGTATCTGCCAGTTTGCTAGAAATTGAAATTGGCATACTTGCTCAGCAACTACTTGCCCTCTTGTACACGTTACTAAAGTTAGTAATAACTTGAACAATATAGCATTGGCTAAAGATAAATGTAAATTGCCATTGAAGTGCAGTTGTGGATAGTTTCTCAAATGACATTTACTGAAACTTGGCAAATTGATGCCATATATATTTATATTGCTAAATTAGATCTTTACTACTGCTACTAGAATATGTAGGAAAGGTAAATTCCTTAAAGAAATTTTTTCCATCTGAATTTGTAAAGTACTGAATGCTAATTTGAAAAGTAAAGCAAGATTGGCTTTAAATCTGAAATTAATTTGAAATATTTTTCAGGTGAAAGTGATTATGATGCATGGACTGGCTTGGAGTGAGGCTCCTTTACTCTGCAAAAGGAAATCTACAAAAGTGGGTGAGTTTGAATTTGATGTTTTAGCTATATCAATGACCTAATCTTAATTCTGTTATCTAGTCCATTTATAGGTGTGTAACCATGTCCTACTGTTACAACCCACAGGGGATGATGCAGTTTGTACTGATCCTACCCCATTTCATAAAAGGGGACCAGGCAGTCTTGCAGATTTCCCTGGCTTGGCTTTTTCAGAGCTTTGCTCTACTACCCATCTAATAGATGGACTAGATTTGCATAGGGACCCTTAACAATGGTTACATTGTTAATTCTCACAGGGCTTGTTTGCTGAATGGGTGGATGCATCTAAAACTTTAGTGCCTGGCATGCATTGTACAGTGCTTTCAGTAAAGCATATGTACAATGTGTTGATGGCACTAAAGTGGTGGATGTACTGCACCCATTTGGGGAACAAGCTCTGCACTAAAATCAGAGGAAGGGATAGGCCTTGCTGAGCCAATCTTAAAAGATTGGGAGTTAGGATTTTTCTGGCTTATTATTAGGCATTGGTGATAATAAAAGTAGTGTCCCTGTTTAATGTTTATTTTTCTTTTACAGGTGATTGTCTCTGGAGTTGTCTTGGCCTTTTGGATCTTCTGTCCCACAACCTGAAATGGGTAATAAATATTAGATGTATTATAAATACTATATGTAAAACTTATTAAATAAAACAATTTTAATGAAACTACTTTATATACCTTATCCTGAAATTATGCTGGAAATTGTTTACTACTATTGATGCAATGTTTAAACATCTGAATTTTTTTACTTTGAAAATAAATACTTGGTAAAATTTACACCTATTTGTAACTTGTTACATAGGTGCATGCAAAATGCATTGAAAAAATGTAAAAGTGGACTACCTATTCAATTTACATAAATTAACAAATATTGCAAATTAGTCTGAAATATTAAAGTGGAAGAAACTCTAGTCAATATTTTAGTTTTCATATTTGAAAGTAAATTTAAAGCTATGCAACACCTAAGCTTTATACAAATTATGATTAAATTAACTAAAGATCATTGTTAAATTTACAAAACATTAGAAAAGTGACACTGAAGCATCTACACAACATGATTTTTCACAAAGTCTTTGGTAACTTAAATTTAATCAAAGCTCTTAAATGATTTGTCTGCCAAACTTCAGATATTCTGAAATATTTTACCTAGATTAAAACCATCATTGTTTGAAAGGGCAAAACAGATTACTGTCAATTAGTTTGACCTAACATCTGCAAGGTCCTGAAGGAATGGATTTTTTTTTTGTAAAACTTTGTTTGCTAAAAACAAACCCTGCCTAATGAACCTGCTCATTTTTTTTAGAAATGGTAATTGAAACATTACCAAAGTACCAAATGAAAGACCAAGAAGCAACAAACAGGTACATGATAGAAAAGACGAAAGGGTCCTCGTAACCATTCTTTGATTTGTTAAAGAAATGACTGGGAAAAATGCTGTCATACCACAAGGGGTCTTAACCCTTGTCATATACATCACTGACATTAATCTAAATATTACCAACCACAAAAATTGCTGATATGTTATAAAAAAAATAAAGAATATAATATTGAGGCCTTAATGCAGATCTCTAACTCCACAAATAGTAACAAGACTGGCAATTTCTTAATATAAAACAGAAAAACATCCAAGACCTTGCACGTGAGCCAGAACAATCCATATCACAACTACCACATTAAAATGAAACAACATGAAGGTAAGGTAATTACCAAAAGAAGGCACCAAACCGGGAAGGCCATGTAGCACCATCAGAGGGCGCTAAATATCACCAAGAATGCCAATACGAGAACAAAAACGCATAAGGCGAACGATATCAAAAGTATCCGATTCACCTAGAATTCTATCGAGGGACAAGTGACTGCGAGGGACGGTCGGAAAGCAAGACACACGCTCGTCCTGGAAGTCAGGACATTCAACAAGGATATGCACAACTGTAAGAGGGACAACGCAATTCAGACAATAAGGAGCAGGGCGGCGCTTCATTAAGTGACCGTGGGTTAAGCGGGTATGACCAACCCACAGCCGTGCCAAAGCAGTGTCCCACCGCCGGTTACGGTGGTAGGAGGAAGGCCACGGGGACACACTAAGTTTGAGAATACGCAGCTTGTTACCAACCACAGAGGACCAACAACCCTGCCAACGGGGAAGAATGAATAACAGGATAAAAGTCGGAATAAGGAATACCTTTACGGGAGATGGGACAAGAACGGATAGCTTCCTTAGCAGCAGCATCCGCACGCTCATTGAAACACCAATATGGCTGGGAACCCAGCAAAACTCTACTGATTTAAATTTACTAGAAATAAGAAACAGCCAATGTTGAATCTCAATGACCACCGGATGGACAGGATTAAAGGACCCTAGAGCCATGAGGGCACTACGAGAATCAACTACAACCACAAAGGAGGAATGAGAAAGAGAAAGCAAGAGACGAAGAGCATAGAGAATAGCATAAAGTTCTGCCGTAAAAACGCTAGCCTCCGAAGGGAGGCGACACATGTAAGTACGGTCAGGAAAAACAACAGAGTAGCCCACACCATCCGCAGACTTAGACCCATCAGGGAAGATGGAAATAGAGTGGAAGTGCGAAGAAAAGTGCTCAAGGAAGAGGCTTTTCAGAATTGTAGGAGGGGTAAAGGCTTTAGTAATACAAGTCAAGGACGTACAAAACTTGGGAAGGGGGACTCTCCACGGAGGTAATGAAGGAACAATACGAGGAGAAACATTAGAAATATGAACAGAAAGAGAATCCTGTAAGCGAGATAACTGGACAGAAAGTGGGAGACAATGAAGAGGAACAGGAACCACAGGAGGAGGAAAAGTCAATGCACGACAGAGGCGAGAGGAAGGATGTTGGAAGGACCGCGCAAGATAGCGAAGACAGTAGCGATCACGGCAGTCCTGAAGAGAAAGCCAGTGTCAACATACAAACTAAGGGCGGGAGTCGAACGAAAACCACCAGAGCCGAGACGCAACCCAGTATGGTGCAAAGCATCAAGATGGCGAAGAGTAGAAGGAGAAGCAGAAGAGTATGCAGTGCAACCATAATTGAGTTTAGACAGGACGAGAGAGGAGTGCAAATAGAGGAGCGTGCGCCTATCCGCTCCCCAAGAAGTATGGGACAAAACCTTAAGGAGGTTAAGGGCCTTAGAGCATTCAACTCGGAGGCAAGAGATATGGGCTGACCAAGACAAACGAGTGTCAAAGACTAACCCCAAAAGCTTCGCGGAATCCCTGTACACAATGAGATGACCATAAAGCAACAACAATGAAGTAAAGGTCCTTTCAGTAAGAATCTATCATTCACTGAAAGTTGCTGCAGTTAAAAATAAAAGAAAATACAAGTCCCTAGAAATAAACAAGCAACCTTTTTGACTAAGGAAAAGAAGGTAGTTATTCTACTGTATAAATCTAAGTATTCACTTAGATAACTGTATCCAAGCATAGAGATTCCCCCCCCCCCTTCCCTTTCAGAAAAACATCTACTTTCGAAAAAGTTTAACATTGGCCAACAAAAATGATTCCAGAACTAAATTGCCTAATACCAGGAACAACTGAGAGCCATGACAAACACTGCAACCCTCTCCTACCCCCAAGTCTTATGCTATTTATGATCCAAGGTAATTTGAGATACTATACTGTACTTCCTACAGACGAGTCTAGTGAGAGGGTGATCTCCTGGCGATTAAATTGAAGCACGATACAGGTGTCAACGAACATCAGTCAGCCCACTTGTCAGCACAGTGGATAACTAATGACATCATAATCTGCAGTGTTGTATGCCTCCCTGTGGCCATTTAAATCAATAAAACACAGGGTTGTGGCAATGTTTACAGCATAAGGCAAGGTATAGAGGAATCCTGGAATGCCATGTAATGTGTAGTCCTTGAATGTGCTTTAGGCAACCAAATTGAATAACAACATTTCTGGTGTTCGGCTATATAATCCGAGTTTCTCATTCGGTATAATGTTTTAAACCTAAATAGGAATTCACTTTAAAGGTAAATTTATTTGGAAAGTGCTAACCAGATTCCAAATTACTGAGCTCTGAAAGTACTACAAGGCAAGTTTAACCGAATGAGTGTTTGCCTATCCATACCCCCATGAGGTATGTGACAACACTGAATAAAGAAAGGGTCTTTGAGCATTCACCGTGCAGGTATTTGACATGACCAATATAGCCAAGTGTTAAAGATCATTCTAAGCAGTTCTGCACAATCCATATACTATCAATTAATATAATTGTACAATGGTGCTTGGTGGATGATATTTCCTATTAAAACTCATTGGACAACTGTTTGTATTAGACATTTTAAACCTACAAATGGTAGCCCTAGATATCGCACTACAGTATTAATTACAAGATGAACAATGTAAAATCAATACCACAACAGCAAAGGATGACGGCTTTTCAACAACCGACAAACACACAGGTCTAACACCAGCCATCCCGAGAGAGGACGTCCCAAGCATGTACATCCCACAACTTTACATCACCTTTGCTACCTCACGCGAGCACGCAACAGCATGAGGATGCCATACTCCCAAACCAACTCCATGCACTTTGAGGCTTTAACAACTCAACATTTAAAAAGTTGATTTAAAAAATAAAACACCTGAATTTTTCCCTAATTAAATTTACTAGGGAAATGCACACCAAGCCATGAAACTTACAATGAAGATGAACAAACTACACACAACTGTCACCAAACTTCCACATACCACCCCCCTCTCACTCCTGCCCTCCCTCCTTAGGTGCTCTGATTGGCTGAGCACCTGAGCCACCACCACTCACCTCTTGTTGTGAGAGCCTAAAGCATGTTTGGTTGCACTTTAAAAGTTCCCGAGTGTACTCGCCTAATTGTGAGTACCGCCTGCCCGGTTCACCATTTTGTTTTTCAATCTACCTCAATTTACCCCTTTACAGTCAAATATTATGCAAAATTCTGTTTAAGACTTGTCCCTTCTTAACTTAAATAACTGCTTTGGATATTCTGCAATCTTTCTAGGTGGGTAAAAATGACTCTTGAGGCCAGAAAGGACTTATCAGATGGCGATCATAACAATACGGTACACACACAAAATCACAACCTGATATACACCAAGCAGAAAATCCACTGGAGCTGTGAGGCGACATAAACCCTTGCCCAAGGCACTGGCAGCTGCATACTCTACCACAGTATATTACTGACTTTGTAAGTCTTACAACCGGATTTCCCCATAAATCACAGCAAGTTTTGAGGCCCCTCCTTGAGTCAACGTCTTACGTAAGACCTACAAGCACTCAGGTGAAGGCTGAAGCAGTTCAACACCATACGCCCCAACTTCAAATACACAGTTGAGAGGCGGGACCAAAACGTGATTTTCTGTGTGTGCCTGAAGTTGGGGCAAACGGTCTTGCTTCACCCTTCACTTTACCCTTCACCGGCGTACTTCAGGGGTTTTATTTAATACTTGGACTGGCTTCAGTAGGGCCTCCAGACTTTCTGTGGCTTCACAAGTGTCACGTGAATCCCCTGCATAGCAGTGGAACTGCCTTTTCCCTTCACCTTCAATGCCTCTGCACTGGAAGTATACATCTACACCAGCCCAGAAGTCATCAGTCCTGCCACCTCTCCATACCCCCCAGGGCCTGGCACGGCCTGGTACGACTCAGAGGCAAGCCGGGCGCCACTGCTAACTGGCAGTTTGTCCCCACAAACAAGCAGTTAGCCGCCTTCAACTGACAGTGGTACAGCTCAACACAAAGGCACCGCCAGCCACAACGAGCAGTTTGCTAGTTGACCAGATGTCCACCTCGTGTTGACACTGGATGAGTCATCACCGCCGGACTATATAAAGAGCGCTGCCTCCCTGGAGAGGCAATCTCTCCCTTAGTGCTCTAGGATCACCTTAGTGTCTCTAACCCGTCGTCCACTTCCAGCCAACATCATGTGACTGATGCCATGGTGGTATGGTAGCTGTCTTCAGAACACCAGTATATCTTCATACTTTTATTCATTGCTTATAGTTTATTTTTTGCATTTAAGGTCATACTAACTTGTTCAACTTTGCATTACATGATAGTCAAGTATTGTCATGTGTTATTTTTGTTCATTACTATTTCAGTAAATTGTTTAATTATTTATTTGATAATTTTCATTTGTTTCCACCTGCAACTTACACACTGCAAGGCCAATAGCAGCATTTCTTTCATTTATGTGAGGGAGAGCCATACCATCTTGGTTCAGTATAGCTGTGATACCATAACCCGTCACACAAGATATCCAGTTGTAAGACTTTTACCATCAGTGGTGGTAGAGTATGCAACTGGCAATGCCTTTGTTACAGGTTCGCTTCATCTCACAGCCCCAGTGGATTTTCTCACACATTTGAATACATGAAACAACTTTATTTGATACATTCCAAACCAAAGTACTGTACAGTACAGTAATTATCAAACCATCAAATGTGTGGGATAATCATAGTGCGCTAAATATCACTAACGTCGCCAATACAAGAACAAAAACGCATACGGCGAACAATATCAAAGGTATTGAATTTACCAAGAATTTTATCGACGGACAATTGACAGTGAGGGATGGTCGGGAAGCAAGACACGTAAGTCCTGGAAGTCAGGACATGTAGAGACAACGGTTTGGACAATAAGAAGCAGGGCAGCGCTCCATTAAGTGCCAGTGAGTTAAACGTGTATGACCAATATACAACCTTGCCAGAGCCGTTTCCCACCACCGGTTACGGTGGTAGGAGGAAGGCCACGGGAACACACTACTCTTAAGAGCACGCAATTTGTTACCAGTAACAAAAGACCAACAACCCTGACAACGGGCAAGAATGGGGAAATGAATAACTGGGTAAAAGTCATAATAAGGAATACCTTTACGGGAGATGGGACAGGTGCGGATAGCTTCCTTAGCGGCAGTGTCCGCACGCTCATTTAAGAACACACCAATATGGGTGGGAATCCAGCGAAATTCCACTGTCTTAAATCTACTGGAGATAAGAAACAGTGTTACGATATATCGTATCGTGTTATTTCATCGCATAAAGGCACGATTATTTAAGTCATACGTTCATTATTACTGGAAGAACGAGGTTAACAACCATGGAGGTCGTTAACTGTCAGCACGGTATGGCTCGTCCGGTGGCAGGAATTTCTGTTAGCCAATCAGAACCACCGGGCGAGGTAACGTGTGTGCTGGCCAGAGCATGTGGAGAGACAGACATCTACTCCCCTCCATTGAGTCAACAGGCTGTCGTCGCGTTTGGATGTGTGACCAACGGACCCAACTGTTAGTGTGCTCCACCCTCACGAAGGAAGAGGACCTCGAGGCATGGTCGACGTTCTTGAAAGTTATGGAAGATAACAGCTTTGAGATTTAGAGGTCGGCGTGGAGGTAACGCGCTGATTTTCCTGATAGCGGTACAAATTGCAGGAAAGTAGATGATTTATAAGTGGGAAGATCAATCGGACAAGAGACGACTGTAGCTTGGTCGTAGTATCTCTCTCTCTCTATATATATATTTAACTGTACTTGTGTACAATGCACACCTATATTTATACATGTAAAATATTGTATATATGGTGATTAGAGATATATCACAATATATCCACGATGAAGTTTTATACCATCTTATTTTCTTGCCCTTTGTCAGACCTCAGCACAAAGTGTGTCGCACCTGACAACAAGTCCGGCTGAGGCTGACACCTGTTCAGATTCATGTACTGTACCCCGTTGTAGTACAACGAAGCATTAGGATAAGCATTTCAGAATAAACCTAAATTAAATGTGTTGGGTTGTCAACAGTTCGATCCCAACACATATGTGGGCCTGTCCGGGATTGTTTTGAGCAAGACACACTGTGTACACTTGCAGCACCCATTGCTAGTCATCTAGGTGTCCAGCCAGGCAAAGTTTTCATCATGGATCGTGTCCAAGAATTTATAACAAAAGAGGACCCATTGATTTTGGAGAGCTGTACGAAAGAACAGCTGAAGCAAATCGCCGAACACTATGAGATAGAATTAGTGTCGACTAAAGTGGTCTATATGAGACAAGAACTTGGAAATAAAGTAAGGTCTCGATGCGAAGACGTCGGAGCGATAGGATTAGATGTGAGTGCAAAGGAAAGTGTGGAACAAGATAATGAGGAAGTGTCTTCTAATTCGTCTCGTAGGAGTGGAAGTTTAGAATATGAATTGGAACGTTTGAAACTGGAAGCTCAAATTAAGAGGGAAGAGAGACAGTTTCAGTTAGAGAAACTGAAATTGGAGAAAGTGAGACTTGAAAGTGAGCAAAAAATGCGTGTAGAATTAGAAAAGGAGAAAACGAAGCAAATGGAAAGCGAAGCAAATAAATTTGTGGCTGCTCAGAGGCGAGAGCGAGAGGTACACTCGGAGAGCACACCTATGCCTGCAGCATATGATCACAAGGCACGTGAAAAGGAGGTTCCGCAATTTTGTCCAGAAGAGTCTGAGTCTTTTTTTGAGCATTTTGAAAAAGTTGCTACACTAAAGCAGTGGCCAGAGGAGGATTGGGCCCAATTGGTGCAAATAAGATTGACTGGGGCAGCGAGAGAGGCCTATACCCAGCTCTCTCTTGAAGATTGTAAAAATTACTGGACTGTGAAAAACAGCGTATTAAGGTCATTTCTACTGACACCTGAAGCTTACCGGAAGCGGTTCAGAGAAATGGTAAAGACACAAAAGGAGCACATATGCTGAAACAGCCAGAGATTTGGAACGTAGATTCCAAAGATGGAAGATTCCAAAAAAGATTCTAAAATCTCAAAGCTGTTATCTTTCATAACTTTCAAGAACGTCGACCATGCCTCGAGGTCCTCTTCCTTCATGAGGGTGGAGCACACTAACAGTTGGGCCCGTTTGTCACACATCCAAACGCGACGACAGACATCTACTCCCCTCCATTGAGTCAACAGGCTGTCGTCGCGTTTCGATGTGTGACCAACGGACCCAACTGTTAGTGTGCTCCACCCTCATGAAGGAAGGATCCCAATGTTGAATTTCAACTACCAAAGGATGGACTGGATTAAAGGATTCTAGAGCCATGAGGGCACTGCAAGTGTCAACTACAAACACAGAGGAGGATTGACAGCGAGAAAAGAGTTGATGAAGAGCATAGAGAATAGCATAAAGTTCTGCCATGAAGATGCTAGTCTCCGGAGGCAGGAGACACAAAGGTGCAGTCAGGAAAAACAACAGAGTAGCCTACACCGTCTGCAGACTTAAGACCCATTGGCGAAGACGGAAATAGAGTGGAAGTGTGAAGAAAAGTGTTCAAGGAAAAGGTGATTTAGAACTGTAGGAGGGGTAAAAGTTTTAGTCATGTGGGTCAAGGCTTACAGAATTTAGGAACGGGGACCCCTCCATAGGGGCAAAGACGGAATGACACGAGGGGAAATATTGGTAACACAAACTGAAAGAGCATTTTGTAAGAGAGACAACCGTACAGAAAGAGATAGGTGGTGAAGGGGAACAGGAACCACAGGATGGGTAAACCTCAAGGCATGACATAAGCAAGAGTGAGGGTGCTGTAAGGACCGTGCAAGGTGGAGAAGACAGTAGCGATCATGGCGATCCTGTAGAAACAGGACGCCAGTTTCAACATACAGGCTTAGGGTAGGTGTCGAAGGAAAGGTACCAGAGCTGAGCCGTAACCCAGTATGATGCAGTGTGTCCAGATGGTGAAGGGTAGAAGGAGAAGCAGACGAGTAAACAGGGCCATAATCGAGTTTAGACAGAACGAGAGAGGAATGTCAAGAGAGGAGCAGTGTCGATTAGCTCCCCAAGAAGTATGGGACATGACCTAAAGTTAGTTAAGGGCCTTAGAGCATTCAACTCGGACGTAAAAAATATGGGGCGACAAAGACAAACGAGTGTCAAAGATTAGCCCTAAAAGCTTTAGCAGATTCTTTGTACAAAAGGGGATGACCCCTGTTACCTAACAGTAAATAGGTATCTGGGAGTTAGCTATTACAGGCTGCTTCCTAGGGGGGTGCGTGTGTGGGAGAAAAAAAAATTTAGTAGTTAACCACTGAACTGCTCTGTCTCCAAATAACACCCTGGTGCACAAGAAATAAATTCTTTCCAAAAATTTTTTTTCTCTTCTTATATTATAAATAAATAAATAAATAAATATGTTTATTCAGGTAAGGTACATACATACAAGTGATGTTACATTAATGGATTGATATATAGATAGAGCTAGTACATACAATGCCTAAAGCCACTATTACGCAATGCGTTTCGGGTAAATTGTTAAAATGCAGAGTCTGATCACGGGGAAACTAAACAAAAAAACATTGTATGTGACTTACTTTAGCTGCGATGGAGCTGGGAAGTTGAGCAAATTATGGGCGCTGAGCGTTGGAGCGATGGGGGTCTGTCGGCCCCGCCACCCCGTGCGACGGCAGTTGCTGCGAATAAAATGTTGCGCAATTATTTTGAAGTTTCTCATTCATTTCTTCTTTTTTTTTGCTGTAATATTATTTAAAAGTGTGTAATTTGTGGAATTTATATAATTCAAAGTATAGAACATCGCTATGCTCAAAATTATGGGCCTCATATATGCGACATATTCTACAATCAAACAGTGTTTTTGCTGTTATTACACTATATACACACATTGTATATACCCATCTACGTATGTATTCACCATAACGATCCACTATGTTGGTATGGTGAGCCCAAAAAACATGAGTGAGCTGCCACACCCTGCCAGTCCTCCCTCCCTCCTCCAACACATTACTCGCCAACATTCCTCCTCCCAAAATACTGTTATTGTGTTTATTACACTATTTACACACGTTATGTATAAGTATGTACATGTTTTATTCATGTACATACGTACATACTTGCCATCTCCTCACCTCTCTCTCTTGCCTACTTAATGCTCTTGCTTCCCTCATCTCATCACAATCGACTTTATAATGGTCCAGGACGGATCGAAATGTCGTCGTCTATTCAATTTCCAGTGTGTGGTTTGGTCAACAATGAAATCTTCATGCAAGATCTTATAAAGAAAACCCCTAGAACGAGTTTTGCAGATACGAAAGAGTTTAAGGTGAGTAGGGGATGGTTTGAGAAATTTTGAAAAAAGAAGTGGTATTCATAGTGTTGTGAGGCATGGTGAGGGTGCCAGCTCAGACAAAGTAGGGGCTGAAAGATTTGTTCATGATTTTAAAGATTTTGCAGATACTGTATTGATGGATATATTCCACAACAAGTGTTTAATTGTGAGGAGACATGGCTATTCTGGAAAAAATTGCCGAAGAGGACATACATTACCCAAGAGGAGACGTCACTGCCCGGACACAAGCTAACTTGGGCTAACTTGTGTCAGGATAGGCTAACTCTTGTGCTGTGTGGCGATTTGAAAATTAAACCCTTGCTCGTGTATCATTCCGAAAATCCAAGAGTTTTAAAAAATATATAACGTGCAGAAAAACTGTGATGTAGAGTGGTTTGCCCTGCCATCAAAAAATATCTGCAAGAGAAAAGTTTGACACTAAAGGGCCTGCTTCTCGACAATGCTCCTGCTCATCCTCCAGACTAGGAGGATGCATTGTTGGGGCCACTTTTTTTTTTTTAGGGATATTCCTGCATGGGCCCTAAGTTTCTGGCTAATGAACCAATGACATGAAGGAGGAGTTTTCAACCTACCTTGTGTTAGGTGTGCAGGGGTCAATAGGCTGAACATAATGTCAGGAGCAAAGGGGGGCGTTTGCCTCTTCAAACACAATTGTGACCATCTTCATCTCTTCGAACTATCCTAAATGCTCTCTTCACCTGTCTGACCAAATTGGGTGTCCAGACCACCTTTGAATCTGAAATTGTAAAATTAATAGTGATTTCAGAATATTCAGTCCATTTATACTAACAAAATTATATACAGTATACTGTAATTGAAATTTTACAGAATGATAAAGGCAATTTAGTAACTTTGTTAAAATGCACATGGGGGAAATACATGAAAATAGGTTAATATGGTTTGTAAGGTTGATGGGAAATGTTTATTACTTTTATGATTTAAAAGATGTATAGCCCTGATACTCCATCCTGGGTGCATTCCACCAGGTAATGACCACAGCAAAAGTTTTCCACGAGGCTCTATTGTCACACAAACTTTTCACATTTTCAAACTTGATTCATCTTTCCCCCCCCCCCCTCGTTCCAGGGGTTTTCTTTAAAAGGTCTTCATGCAAATGCCTTGGTTTCTCACAAATGATGGCCTCTGAAATGCTATCACCTGCTAACTCCTTGTTGTGTATCCAAATTAATAAAAACTTTTTAACATCCTCAAGTGTTTGTGTTCTTTGTTTCGGGATTGTTGATATGCCTTTTGCCACTTTAACGCTCATAATGTCCTTTTTCTTAGCAAGTACCTTGCATATTGTTGACATAGATTTGTTGTACTGCCTAGCCAGTTCAACAACCTGTGCACCATTTTGATGTTTATGAATGCTCTCTTGTTTTTCCTCTATGGTCATTCTCACATGTGTTTTCTTGGCTTGAACCTTACCACTGGCTTTCTTGGGACTCATGGCAAGATATATCATAACAAATTTTATGTTCAAATAGCCAAAAATCCCAAAACAAATGTAATGCTTTACAAAGAATTCAGGCGCGATACTTACTAGGCAGGAGACACTGGTAAACTGAGGCGCGATCACCATGCCACCACGCGCTAGGTCAGCCCATACGTATATCAACAAACTCCTTTCCCGAGGCAAAGTTTGTAACCCGATTCAAATTTTTCGAAGAAATTAGGCTCGTAACCCGAAAAGTTCATAAATATTCATTCATAAGCCGAGGTGTCACTATATATAACTAAAAAATTAAACTCAGGATTACTTTCAACCCCCACCCCTTTTGCTCTACTCCATCGCCACCTACCTTCACCCCCCTCTATGATGTACTCTTCCATAGACACCTACCTTTGCCCCCCTCCTCCCCTCTACTCCTCCATCATCACCTACCTTCACACCCCCCTCCCTTCTCCTCCTCCATCGTCACCTTCCTTTCACCCTCCTCTATGAAGTACTCTTCCATAGACACCTACGTTCACTGCATATAATGCTCCCCTCTATTCCTCCATCGTCACCTACTTTCACCCCCCTCCGCTCTACTCCTCCAGGGTCGCAGACAATTTCACGAGCGTGAGAACTACGAGTTCTCTAACCACTCTCACACTCCTACTCTCTCACCAGTGAGGGGGAGGGAAGGAGGGAGGAAATGAAGGAAGAAAGGTGGGGGAGAGAGAATAGGCAGGGGGGAGGAGGGCCTAGATACATTTCTTCCATATAGATAGGTAGACTGAGGGAGAGCTGCTTGCCAAGAGCCCTATCAGACAGGCTTCCTATTCCTCAACTCTCCCTAATATGCCACATCCTGATCAGGACAACTTGCTCGATTGTTATTCTTGGTGTGACTCGAGAACTGACCTCGAGGCGGGGCATGGGCATGGATTATCTCCCTGGGGCACGCACCTCCCTGCCCCAGCTCTCTCTCTCTCTCACATAATCTATCAAGGGTCTAACATGAGGTCATTGTGCCTACCAGAAGTGTATATGTCCAAGGCTGGCCACCTGTCTGGACCATTCAAATGTATAAACACGTAATTAGTCTATTAAAATTATATATAATGCTACAATTATAAATTAATTTGTTCATGGTCATTCGTTTATCAGTATTTTAATATGAGGTATATATACGCATGTATGTATACGTTGACGTACACATATATGATTATGTGTATGGAATGATTATGATTATGTGTAATCATATATGATTATATCTAATGGAATGCATTAGTAAGTGATGTGGTGGAGGCTGACTCCATACACAGGTTCAAGTGTAGATATGATAGAGCCCAATAGGCTCAGAAACCTGTACACCTGTTGATTGACGGTTGAGAGGTGGAACTAAAGAGCCAGAGCTCAACCCCAGCAAGCACAATTAGGCGAGTATATGAACGAATGCACATGTACACTTTCAAATGAATTAAGATACCTTGAGATACACAATGACTTAGTTTAAACAGTTTAAACACATTATGGTACTGATTTTGACATGCTGATGTCTGGAAGGGAGAGGGGGTGTGGGGGGTTATTGTCTGAGGTGGAGGACCAGAGGAGGGGGTCAGTGGAAGGATGGTGGCTGGAGGGATGCCATTGTTCTAATGGTTATGAAAACAATTATTGATGGCAGGAATTCAGTGGGTGTGTACTTCACCCGCACCATCACCATACTGTGCCCTGCTACAACCCCCCCCCCCTCCCACTCCACCCATGCTGTGCGGGGCATATTACACATTATGGGATAACCGACTGTCTGTCCATTCCTGTCTGCTCGTTATGCTGCCCTTCCTTTTGAAAATTGTCTGCTTTATCGACTTCCTTCAAGACCACACGTTAGCCTCGTATCACGCCCTCTTACCACTCTCAGGGAGCCGGCTCTTCTATACAATAGTTACCACTCAGTCCCCAAGGTGAAAGTGTCCGGGCATATGACTTGTTACGTGTACTTATTTGCGATTCGTTTGGGCTGTCACGTGTGGTGATTAGTGTTGGGTAAGGCTAGGCCAGGTCAGGTCAGACTAGGCCAGGTCAGACTAAGCTAGGTAAGGCTAGGCCAGGTCAGGTCTGGCTAGGCCAGGTCAGGCCAGGCCAGGCAAGGCAGGGTGAGAGAAGTAAAGCGGCAGGTACTTACGTTTCCGAGAAAGTAGCGGCGGTAGTATATTGTTGATTTAGATTCGACGACATCCTGAAGCTAGTAGGTGGCGGCCTCATCGCTCTCAAACTTCTTGTTGTTGTAGGGGATACGAGGCACACCCAATATCCCCCTTACATTGATCACATCGCACACTAATATTTTTGTCTCAGATTTGTCTGTTTCGTATATGTATAATTGTTCAATATTAAAACCACAATAGAATGCTCTAAGTACTTTCGTATATTAATACATCTTCAGAAGGAATGGTTCGCTCTGAAGATGTATTAATATAAGAAAGTACTAAAGGAAATTCCTGTTTCAATTCTTCCTCCGTGGTCTGACTCTTATTATATATTGTATATACTGAATTATATATACTATGCTTATATAATATATACTGAAATATTGTTACATTTAACGTATGAAACAAAGTATATATCTGTATTTTTAATAAAATATAAAACATTAATATTTATCAACGTATCTCTGTGAATTACATAATTTATCAGTATTGTACAGCCTGTGATCTCCACCTGGCTGGCCACTGATACCTAAGTAGCTTTCATGTGTCCGGACACCGGCGATAGGATTGTATTATTTAACTTTAAAGAGAGAGATATTTCTTGAAATGTTGTCACATTAACGTCTACATCTTCCTTCCTTCTGACATATAGATTTTAACGTTAATTAGCATATATGGAAATAAATTACACAATTTATAGGCTGGTGTGAAGGGCTTCACACTCTTAGAGCAAGCCATCAAGAAACTGTACAGTATCAAATGCATATATTTTCGCTTTCACTTCAGTTATATTTATGACAAGTATTTAAAGTGTAGCTTATATTTCTGCCTTTCTGTTGACATAGAAAACTTTCGTTTATTACATTATCTAGATAAAATTAGCATTGATCTTCAAAAGGTTGTAGTTGTAACTTCCATTATAAACAACATTATTATTGCAAACAGTAGGAGTTTCAAAGTCTCATTTGTATGGATACCTTCTCATATAGGTGTTGTCCAGCATGATGACACAAACAAGGCAGCTAAAACTGAATGTGATAAGCCTGAAGTTGAGTGGGATATGGGCATTCCAATCTCTTCTGTCAAAGCCGCAATATTTTAGGAAATTAGGGAAGACAGAAGAGCAGTCACTGACACACAAAAGCCAGAAAGCAAGAGTATAAAGAACTATGACATGTTTATGTGCCTCTGTAACCTTTTCCACTACCGCCCACAAGATGATATATGGGGTGCATAATTAATGAACAAAACTAAGTAAACATGTTTAGAATCGAGAATTATATGAACGGACAGCATAAAACTTCCACTAGTGTCACAATGACAGTGTGACATTGTAATTGCCAGAATTAGGCTAGGATATCGATATGTATCGCAGGTGGCTGCAGGTAATGAATAGCCCCCAATGGTGAATATTCCAATTGTAAACTATGTGAACAAGAGCTGGGACATACTCACCAACACTATATCTGTGATTGCCCTGTTATAAGTGACTTCAGACCAAATGGTATAAGGTACTTTGAACTCTGTAATTACTTCATACACTTAGGAATATTGGAAGATATTCTTATGCTGTACCCGGATTTTGCTAACGGAGGCTAATAGATCAGCCTTATATTTTATGTTCTCACCTGATTGTTACCTTGAGGTAGGCCCGTAAGTGGTAGTCCTCTTGAACGATTAACAGTATCAATAGATGATACTGGAGATCTGTGGAGGTGCGACTGGACCCTGCGTGACGGGAGATGTATAACTTGTTTCTTGTGATTGATTGATGAGGATTAAGCCACCCAAAAGGTAGCACGGGCATGAATAGCCCGTAAGTGGTGTTCTTGTTAGTCACAGTTGATTTTTTTTTTATTGAGGCTGGTATGTTATCCCCTGATTCCATGTATAACTAACCATCCTGTGAGATGGGAATATTTAATGAACTTATAGGTAGTTTTTGATATACACTGTGTAATCTTTCATATAGAATAGGGTAGCAGCACATTACTGTGTATACCTAAGCTTGTTAATAATAACAAAAAAAAAAGTTAGTTTCTATCGATAGGGAGAGCGATGGTTCAAAAATCCTTCTTTAAATTATGGATATCTTTCCTATCTCACTAAGATATAATCTCTGTGATTAAAATGCAAAATTGACTTTGTCACTGCCTTTTTGATAACGAATACAATCATAAGTTTATTTGTAAATCTCTATTAAACAGTAAATCAGAGAGCGTGTAAGGTTCCGTGTTCTATGTCCGAAGAAACGGAGATTTTACATAAATACAGTACAGTACATGATAGTTTAAGTAGCGAACGCATGATTTAACTTCCAACCATGTATTTTTAAATAATCTTTAACGTTTTCTGGCTAGTTATGTTAGATTTGATTAAAAATACGCATTCTACTTGTTAATATCGTTAGATTTGATTAAAAATACGCATTCTACTTGTTAACATCATAAATTAAATTTGCGATAATTTGAGCAGAGAAGTTCGACGACTGGATCACTGTGTACAGAAGGTTGATATGCCAGCAAACACTTTCCAGAGAGCAATATATCTTGGATAAGTCGCTCCACGATATTGTTGCTTGGACCATCGACTTCCTTTGATATTACATATTTACATCTTATTTTGTTATGAAATGATATTTTTTCAGAGTAAAATTATGTTTTCTCATTTTCTGCATCCAGCATCTACATTATAGTGAGTAAATATACCATATTACTTCATTGCTTACGTAATGCTAGGAAGGTTTGAGTAGCTTTGGGTCTTTAGTGGACAGAATCTCCAATAGATGGGGCGAGAGTCGCCCCATCTCTCTCGACCGGGCGGGACTCGAAACTTAAATTAAAATTGCTATATCATTGGTCTCAAACATGATATATTTCCTTTGATGCACTCACAATAACGATTATAGCTCTGTCTTTCTGGAGGCATGTAATATTTTAGGCTTTATTAGCGTATCTTTGTTATTTACACAACATATTGGCAAGTGCGTAGGCGTCTGCACTCCATGGCCGAAAAGCTACTGAACGCCACTATAAAAACATATATATCTTCACTTGAGCTTTAAATATGTCTAATGTAATGTATTTAAAATAAAGCTTATATTTCTATCTTTCTTAAGACGTGTAAAACATTTGTGTTTATTAACGAATTTACGTAAAATAAACATTCTTCTGAGAGAGTTGCTCTGTCGCTCAGTCTATGCGGGGGTCGGAGCTCGGCGATTATTAAAATACATGAATCTTCATTAGAATTTTAATTATGTCTATGATAAAGTGTTTAAAATGAGCCTTATATTCCTATCTTTCTTGAGGCATATAAAAAATTTACGATTATTTACAAATTTACGTGAAATAAGCATTGTTCTGAGAGAGTTGCTCCGTCGATCGATCTGTCCGGAGTCGGGGCTCGGCTATTATAAAAGTACACGTATCTTCGCTTTAAATTTAAATATATGCCCATGGTAAGGTATTTAGAACGAAGCTTATATATCTGTCTTTCTTGTCACATATAAAACTCTTACGTTTATTAAGGAATCTGCGTGAAATAGGCATGGTTCTGAGATGAATGCTGCGGTTTTCGAGTTTGACGAGCGATGAAAACTGCCACTTTTATACAACTACAAATATCTTCGGTTTTACTTAAAATATTTGTCTGGTAGAGGTTTTACATATAGATCGTGTTTCTGTCTTTCTTCTGACTAATAAATAATTTTGGTTTAATCAGTTATCAAGATGTTTTCAACAATATTCTTTCATCGTTCGTCTTTTCCAACTTGGGCGACCCTTTTGGAAGCGCGATACTTGGGTTAACCCATCCTATAGTTGGGTCTGTTTCCAACTGGGGTTCGAATATAGCCAGACAATCCCCATTGTCGTCCCCGTTCTTCACCTTTACTCTCCTTACAGTGTCAGATTAGTGATATTGTAGAACACTTCGCACATTTGCTTCTTCAACACAATCTATTATGTCTAAGGGAAACACAAATAAAAGTTTGTTAGGGTTTAAATAGTATTAACTTTTTATAAGTTTGCTGTGATCAGTGCTGTTTCCAACATGACGGTATTATTATATTTCTTTTGTGATTATATATAAATACAATTTGTAAGCACAGCTGGCTAGGCCAGTGTGTCAGCAACACAACAGTTTATTACATGACGAATCTCAGAGTGTATTTTGTTCCGCTAGGATCCAAGGCCGTGAGAACCAACTGTCTCTAGGTGACTGTATAATTGGCCAATTACAAAAAAGTAGATTGCGTCCTTGTGGGAACAGATTACTACAATGTCAAATTAACTGCGAGGACGTATGCGGAAGTGTGTGGAAAATGTGTGCGTGTTCTCGCCTAATTGTGCTTGCGGGGGTTGAGCTTCAGCTCTTTAATCCCCTCTCAACTGTCAATCAATCAGTGTACAGATTCCCGAGCCTATTGGGCTCTGTCATATCGACATTTGAAACTGTATGGAGTCTGCCTCCACCAAATCATTTCATAATGCTTTCAATTTGTTATGTCAATTTCTAATGTCTTTATGGCTCATTTGGGAGCTCAATTTTCACCTGTGTCCCCTCGTGTGTGTGCTCCCCATGTTAAATAAACTGTCTTTATCTACCCTATTAATTCCTCTGAGAATCTTGCATGTGGTGATCATGTCTCCCCTAATTCTTGTGTTTTCCAGCGACATGAGGTTTAGTTCCTGTAGTCTCTCCTCGTAGCTCATACCCCTCAGCTCGGGTACTAGTCTGGTGGCATACCTCTGAACCTTCTCCAATTTTGTCTTGTGTAATTACCTGGATATAGTTACAGGATGTGAGCTACACTCATACTGTCCCATCTTCCCAGTACTCTTTGTCGTAAGTAAGTAATTATCAAAAGAAGGCACCAAACCGGGAAGGCTTTGTAGCACCATCAAATGTGCGGGATAATCAGAGGGCGCTAAATATCACCAAGGATGCCAATACAAGAACAGAAACGCATAAGGCGAACGATATCAAAAGTATCCGAGTCACCAAGAATACTATCGAAGGACAAGCGACCACGGGGGACGGTCGGAAAACAAGACACGCTCGTCCCGGAAGTCAGGACATTCAACAAGAATATACACGACCATAAGAGGGACAATGCAATTAGGACAATAAGGAGCAGGGCGGTGCTCCATCAAGTGACCATGAGTTAAGCGAGTATGGCCAATACGCAACCTCGCCAGAGCCGTTTTCCATCGCCGGTTACGGTGGTAGGAGGACGGCTACGAGGACACACAACTTTTAAGTGCGCGCAGTTTGTTACCAGTAACAGACGACCAACAAGCCTGCCAACGGGTAAGGATGGAGGAATGGAATACCGGGTAAAACGGAATAAGGAATACCTTTACGAGAGATGGGATGAGCGCACAGCTTCTCTGGCGGCAGCATCTGCATGCTCATTTAAAGAAATGCCAATATGGCTGGGAACCTAACAAAACTTAACTGACTTAAATTTACTGTGAACAAGAAACAGCCAATGCTGGATCTCGACAACCACTGGATGAACTGGATTAAAGGACCCGAGAGCCATGAGGGCACTACGAGAGCCGACTGGTAATCTCAAACTTTTCTAGTGGTGCCTGGGTTAACTATTCCCTCTCTTATCTTTGGAACTACTACTTGCTCTAATGTGAAGACCTCCTGGAATTTCTTATTCAGTTCCTCGCACACTTCATTGTCATTTGTAGTGAATCTGTCTGCCCCTATCCTCAATTTCATTACCCATTCCTTTACTGTTGTTTTTCTCCTGATGTGGCTGTGCAGCAATCATGTGTAATTACCTAAGTGTAGTTACAGGATGAGAGCTACGCTCGTGATGTGACCATGTGTGGTGTGTTTGTGTGTGCATGTGTGTTGTGTGGGATGTATTGAGTAGTTGGATGTTGTGTGGTGAAACATTAGAGACTCAGTCAGGGAACATAATGTATCAAACTTGTAAGCTGATAAGCCACTAGCTGATAAGTTGATAAAAGCAGCACAGCTTCAATGATAGTGCATATCTTAAGTAGTCTGTAACCAGCGTTGGCAAAGTTGGAGCACTGCGAGAGGTACATTACTTTCAAGGCTTGGGTGAGTTAAAGGACGTCTCTGCAAAAGCACTGCGACTGATAATTTAATCCAAAGTGAAGGCATGTAGTGTAACGGTTTCCCATAGAAAACAAAATTTACTCAATAAACGAGAACTGAACATTACACTTCTAGCAAAAATTAATGACATTGGTTTTCCGTTGTAGGGGGCAGGAAACCTGTACTTAAACTTATCTAGGCCCGCTTGGCCAAATATGTACTTGGGAGCTATACAACTGTTGTGGGTTGTATCATGGGAAAGATCAGTCACTTGGCTAGTGGGATCTTGACAAGCCTAACAGCCATCCTGTCACAAACAATGGTAAACCAATTCCATACAGTACTAGCTACTTCTAATCAAGGTGACTAGAGAAGCCTTGCTAAGAGAGCAGTGGAGGAGATCCATCGAGGGGCCCTTGAGGTCACAATGTACATGGGATCCTGAGAGGTCACAAGGTCTGGATTAATAACCAATTGTTAACAACACAAGATACAATATAACATTATTGTGATCATTGTGTGTTAATGTTAAACTGTTATCTACTAATATTAATTTAAGTATGCATGTTTTAGTGAATTCCTGTGGGGCCTAGCAAGCAGGCTAGCATTAATAATAAAGTAATATAATAATACTGTAATTCATTGTGTCAGGGGACAGGAGGCCAGGGTGTGTTCATACACGTTAGGCTTATATCGAGGTTCCTTCCCCCCCCCCCCCCAAGGTCGGATTACTGACCTCACCAAGGATGCACCCCTACAACAAGCTAACTCCTGAGTACCTATGCTTACTGCTAGATGAACAAGTACATTAGCTGAAAGGAAATGTGCCCAACCATTTCTGTCCCACCCGGGATTCGAACCCGGAATTCTCGATTGTGTGTTGAGAACGAATCTACTACCGGGACCCTATTAAGCATAGCCTTGTAAACGAGAGACTATTATGTGGCATTACACCCACCATCAGGAGTCATAGGTTACCTGTATATGGTTTTACACATTGCCAGGTTGTCAGAGGTTACCTGTAAGTGGCTTTACAACCTCTCCTCCCATCATGGGCTCATAGGTCTCATGTAGGTGGCCTTACACCCTCTGCCAGGGGGTCACTGCAAACATTATTGGTCATTGTGCTCATTGCAAGGCTTGCCCTTAGGTTGGGTCTAGCATAAAGAAGCACAAGGCTTCCTATCTAAGGCTGACTGTGGTTCTAGGTACTGTTGCTTTTTTTTTTTTTTTTTTTTTTTTTTGAGATATATACAAGAGTTGTTACATTCTTGTACAGCCACTAGTACGCGTAGCGTTTCGGGCAAGTCCTTAATCCTACGGTCCCTGGAATACGATCCCCTGCCGCGAAGAATCGTTTTTTCATCCAAGTACACATTTTACTGTTGCGTTAAACAGAGGCTACAGTTAAGGAATTGCGCCCAGTAAATCCTCCCCGGCCAGGATACGAACCCATGACATAGCGCTCGCGGAACGCCAGGCGAGTGTCTTACCACTACACCACGGAGACTGCTCTTACCACTACACCACGGAGACTTTAATACAACCAATGAGTAGTAGTCTGATTAGAGGACTTAGCACACCAAACTATGATGACTTTTGTAAGTGTTGTTAGTACCAGAAAGGAAAATATTATACTCCTAAGTCACACCTTGAGATTGAGGAGTACAATATTCCAGATCTAGGAACATATTTTAAGTCGAGGTGAAGTTTAACAGTATGCTCAAAAACTGTTGAACAATGAATGACTTGATGAATATTGTCACAAATGAAGTGATGAGCAGTGCAAATGAACAGTTGATGACAGGGGCCTGTGATGTAATGTGCATTAGGAGTTGCACTTCCAATGTGGTGAAAAGCTGAGCATAAACCCCCTCTCATTATTCCAGCTATCAGTAAAAGCATAAACAACCTTAGTGTCAAGATACAATGAACATAATTACACAAGCAACCAGTACACAAAGTGAATCATAAACACTACCATAAGAGTGCTAATAACCAAATCATATGCACTTGTTACAAACTAAAGCAATATTACAAAAATATTTTGGTCGCATAAAATTACTTTTCAGCAAGATTAATGGAGAAAAGAGAGGAAATGATCTGGTCTTGTGGTAGCTGGATGGTGATGATGATGATGATGGTGGTGGTGGGTAATGGGAAAGCAGAGATGATGGTGGCCCCAGAGTCCCCCTTCTGCACACAGCACGTAACCTTCCTTACCTGTGACTTCAAGGGAGCAGACGAGGTATGCAAGATAGTGGTACTCTTCTGTTGGCACGTGAACGTACACGCATTGTGTGTGTGTGTGTGTGTTACCCCAAGTGTAAAAACAAGATGAGAACTAAGCTTGTTGTCCCAGCTCCCCAATACTCTTTGTCATATGACTCTTTGAAACTGCTAATGGTTTTGACCTTCACCTTTTCATGTAAACTGTTCTATCTACAACTCTATGTTGAGAGTAAGTAAGTGTCTGTGTGTAATTACCTAAGTGCAGTTACAGGATGAGAGCTATGCTTGTGATGTACCATTTTCCCAGTACTTTTTGTCATGTAATGCTTTTGAAACTGATGGGTTTGGCCTCCTCCATCACCTCACTTAGCTTGATCTAACAGTCTACCACTTGTAATCAAATAACATCAATTCATAGTCAAGTCTTAACCAGTATGACACAAAGCATTAAAGTGAGGCAAGGTCGAGGCTGAAGCTGACAAATATGCATAATAATAATAATAATAATAATAATAATAATAATAATAATAATAATAATAATAATAATAATAATGTTTAGGCAAGAGTATATACATAAAAGATCATGAACAGTGGAGGATTCATAAATAACATAAATACAGTACTTAAAGCCACAAAACACAGCATTTCAGGCATCCAAATCCCATTTAGACAGTGTTAGAGAAGATTGCACAGCAAATGGAGAAGTAAGTAATTATCAAAAGAAGGCACCAACCCGGAGCTGCTATGTAGCACCGTCAAATGTGTGAGATATTCAAAAGGTGCTAAATATCACTAAGGATGCCAATACGAGTACAAAAGGGCATAAGGCGAACAACATCAAAGGTATCCGATTCAGCAAGGATTCTATTGAGGGACAGGTGATTGCGAGGGACAGTCGGGAAGCAAGACGCATGAACATCCTAGAAGTCAGGACATTCAACAAGGATATGAACGACCATAAGATGGACAATGCAGTTTGGACAATAAGGAGCAGGGCGGCACTCCATTAAGTGCCCATGAGTTAAACGGGTATTACCAATATGTAACCTTGCCAGAGCCATTTCCCACCACCTGTTATGTTGGTAGGAGGAAGGCCATGGGGACACGCTACCCTTAAGAGCACGCAGCTTGTTACCAGTAACAGAAGACCAGCAATCCTGCCAATGGGTCCAGATTGAGGAATGAATAACTGGGTAGAAGTCGAAATAAGGAACACCTTTGCGAGAAATGGAACAAGTGCGGATGGCCTCCTTCGTGGCAGCATCCACACGCTTATTTAATTTAATTAAGGAAATGCCAATATGGCTGGGAACCAGCAAAACTCAACTGTCTTAAATATGCTGTTGATAAGAAACAGCAATATTGAATTTTGATGACCACAGGATTAAAGGTCACCAGAGCCATGAGGGCAGTGCGAGAGTCAACTACAACAACAAAGGAAGAATGGCAGAAGGAAGGAAGTACTGAATGATCAAGACAGACGGGTATCAAAGATCTACCCCAAGAGTTTATTAGTCATTTAAAATTGAAAGCCATTTTTATGTAAATTTACCTATTTCTAAATGTACAAACATTTATGAATTAAGCTTTTGATTTTAATTTTGACTTGATTTAATTGAGGTGTCAAGGTGGAAGGAGGATAAGAAGGGTTCCTAGTAAAAGACAAAGCACAAGTTTTTATAGTAGAGACTTTAAAAGCCTGGTAGCCAAAGACAACTTGACTGCAATTTGGAGCCAGTGTCGACTACTAGGCCACGGCGCCAAAACTGGTCTATTATAAATATGATTCTCCTTAGCGTTGGAAACAGCTGCAGCATTTATTTTCTCCACAGCATTGGATAAACCACCTTATTACTGAATTTTATTTAATTAAAAAATAATCTGCTGTGTTTCCTAACAAAGCAAAATACTGTACTGTAATTTCTCATTTGGTTTTCTTCAGACTGTAGTACTTGATGACGTGAAACCAGTGACAGGGAAAGAAGTCAATAGGATATTCGTGCACAATGTTCAAGAGTTGATAATTATAGGAAACGTGTGTGTTCATCTGGCCATTTACAACGTGGCCAGTGTAAACTTCAGCACCACCATCATCTGTCAACAACCTGATCTCTCACTCAAGTTGGAGAAGTCGGCAACAAACCTGGTACCTAGCTACATTGCCCACCTAGATCTAGTGGGGTCATCTGCCCAAAAAATTGTCTGTCACAATGATCTTAAGTTCCTTTCTGTAATGAACTCAAATTTGGGAGTGCTAAATATTATTCGTCCTCTACATGATGTCACTGTTAAATTTGAAGATTCTGTGATTGATGTTCTAGCAGGGTTGAAATTACAAAGCAAGTCACAGTTATTAATGATAAATGTAACCATTAATACATTAGGCAAGAATAGCATACATCTGCTGGAAGCATCAGCAAATATATGGATTAGCAATGTTAGATCATCACTTGATCAAGCAATAACACTTGGTCCCAAATCCACTTTGTCCATAAAAGATGTTTATGGCAAAGTAACGTTTGCGGGATCACACGATATTAATGATAAAATAGCATTAGTTGAACCACAGGATCAAAATAGCAAAGTGTCATCTAGAGGACACCGTGGAGTGTTACCACAACCCTCACACAATGATCACTCCCCTTATCGGCAGTGCAGTAACTACTCCCACCTCATGTGGTTCCTGCCCTCCCTGTTGGCTTTAGCAGAGGCATTCATTATTATTATCAACTGTACTAACTGGTTCCCAGATCTCAAGAGTAGACGCCATAGGCAGGGGGTGGAGGAGGGTGCTCGTGGCGTGGTTACTAACAAAGGAGAAGGGGTAAGCTATCCTGACTCTGCTTGCTTCTTCAACAGTGAGACAGCGGTTCCATTGCAAGGCAACATACGACAAAGAGTGAACGAAAAAAATGTTTAAGGCTGCTCTGGAGTGATGTTCTATGCTCATCCTATCACAATTATCATGTTCTCATAGTAGGTTACTTTACTTCATAATGAAAACTAACTATTGTCATGTACTGTATGTGTTTAGTTTCATTACAGAATGTATGCTCTTTCAAGGAAAGTGCAAAGATATTTGTATAAAAAACAGAAATCAATATAATATGCAAGATATAGATTATTTATATTTACCGTAAGTTAAAGATTCAAGAGCCTTCTTGTATTGTTGTTTGTGGCAGACAACAATTATTGCGCATGAAATATTATTAGTATTGAAGAATTCCTTTTAGATACATGTGTGTTTGATTTAATTTCTAACATGGAACAAAATTTCATGACGGTATATGAAAGATTGACAAATAAAAACATAATGCATGCAGCAACACATATAATTTCATGATGGGGGAAAAAAAAAAAAGAGTACCAAATCAGCTGTGACAAGTCTGAACAAATTTTTTAGCACTGTACAGTACTTATTAAATTCAAAGTTAATCGAAATAAATCTCAACACTAAAGTGAACAAATACCTTCACGTCAAAAATTGTATACAGTATTACTTTTCTGAATAATTTCTTTAACAGTGATTATGTTAGTAATAAATATAATACAATTGCCTGATGTTTTGGTTCACCCTCTACCATGTTAGTTATGATCTGCACTTCTCGGTTTCCAGAATACAAGTTAACCTAGTAATTCACCTCAATATTAATTAATAAAATTAACCTGATTAGTGCTTAAAATAAACATGTTATAAATAGAAAAATAACCTGAGTAATGATTAGAGAAACTAATTAATGAGTAGTTTAATCCTGTTTAATGAATACAATTAACTTTGCATCATGAGTCAATGTTAATATAGTGGATTGTCAGTCAAGCAAGACAGTAACTTATTTATCAAAGTTCTCTATCATATTTATGCTATTCTGTGCTACACTAAGCCTACCACTGGAGGTGGGTTATAATACCAGCACAGACCGACTTGATTTAAACAATTTTCCACTTATCAAAAGTCAAAAACAATTATAATGCTGAAAATATATATTGAAAAATAGTTCTGGTCAAGAAATAATGCTGGAAATATCCTCCAATACTTTAAAATATGTTTCTAAAGTTAATTGCAAACCTTGCCCACAGAATATGCTAGAATCAATTTTGGTAAACAGAATTGATCCTTTGAACAGCCCAGGTATGAAGGTAACCTAAGAATGTTCTTGAGCATATTAATGACAGTGAAATACCCAGTGTGCACATAACACTGCAGAGAAACACTAAGACAAGAGTACATTTTAACATTAGATTACTTTTTGCCTGTAAGTACAAAACTTTTCTGTGTTCAATAATGATCTGATTTGATAATGCCTTTACAGGTGAAAAGTCTTACAATACACAGAAACTGAACTTAGGATCATTTAATTGTGAGCCATCTGTATTACCCAGTGAATTTTAGTTATCTGCATGTTTTTTGTTTGCTTTTGCATGGAATTGATATCTTTTGGTGTGCTGGTAATTAGCATCGTTCACAGATTACAAAGCATTGGCAGTGACTGCTTTTTGCCTTGACAGAGCTTGTTGGGAATTCACTTTATCCTTTTTTTCCTGGTTTGGCTTCTCCCCATTCTGATCAAGCTTTAGAAATTTACTAGCTGATTGATTTTTTTGTGATTCCTTGGTGGCCAGCTCAACCATGGTGTCTTGGCCTGGGTCATTGTCTGAACCCATTCAGTTTACAAGGTTCCACCTTTCACAGTGGATCGGGACAATGTGTTTTAATTTATGTCTTGCCTCAAGTAGATATATTGTCTTTGTGTTTAAGTTGCATGATTGATTGTTCTAAAATTTAAAATGGTCACAGAACATAAGAAGCTCTGCCAGAATTCATGCAGCAAGCCAGCTGGACTAATTAGGTAGATTTAGAGTTGCCAGACTTGCCATAAATATGAAAAGGGACCACCTGACTTCAATAAACTGAAGCACCAAGGCAAAATTTTCAATAAATATTGCATAGGCTTTGGAAAAAGATATTTTCCTTGACACAATTGACTTTAAGAATAAGTGAGGATGCAAGGACACAAATATGTTATCAAAAAGTAATTTATGCAATACTGAAGATGCCAGACTGTTTGCCACAAGGGGCAAGTTAGTGTCTTTGCCAGAATATACCATTTAATCACCAAAATATGCACTTTCACAACCCACTGCACTTTCTTGTATACATATATATATAAATAAAATAAATACGAGTCAATCTTCATGACAATCCTTAAGTAGTTTGCCTTTGACAAAAGTATTGGTAAGGCAAAGTTATTATGAGGAGAGAGCACTAAGCACCTAGAAAAATATATGATGAAAATGGTTTGGGATATGAGGATAGTGTGAAGGAACAGTGCCAAACCTCTTGGTCATCAAATGCCAACCCCTACAAGAAGCTGGGTTATCACACGAGTGATCAGTCTCAGTCAATGGGCAACAAAGCTATAGGTGGGAATGACGATAGTCTTTGTACTGGAGAACAACTGTGTTTTTCGTAATTGTCATAGAAGTCTTATTGATATATAAGAGTGAGTAAGTCTGTCAGCCTATTCCTGATACTAGAGTTCAGTAACATGCATGACAAAGTTGATTTCAATGTGATATTAGAGCCTGCAGAATGCAGGTTAAAATGCAACTTTGAATCATCTATAAGAGCACCTTCACAAGTGGTGCAAATACAAATATTGAGTCTACTTTGCTTGCTAACACACACATCATCAAAAGTTACCTTGTCTGATTTAATATACTGATAATTGGGTTAATAACAATGATGTTACCAATATATGGTTATGTTTTGACACATGACATTTAAGGGGGTAGTTGTCACAGATTTGATCACACTTGGTGACACACAGGATGTCACCACCACAGTAATGGTAGAAGTAGAAGTGAAATGATCATCAAAATGGTCACGGGGCAGTGCTGTCAATATTCAGAGGTACAGTATTGAGCAGATAGCCGATAGAAGAGTGTCCACAGGGATAGTCAGAGGCACAAACAAAGGTTGAGGTCCACCACAGAAGCAGCAACCAGACCACAAGCAAGCTCCTCCCGATACAAAGGAGAAGCAGAACTTCTGGAGGATGATGAGCCATGGATACCCAGCAGATTAGTTTCAGAGGGTGGTGATGGAGAGTTTTACATAAAACAACAAAATAAGAATTTCACTACCCCCTACATTCCCATCAACTATAGAGCCCAATATGGGGATCAGAGACAAAACAAGCAGCCCTCAGGAAGTATATTCATGGGTCATCATCAACAAGTCTAATGGCACACCAGGGACCAATACGGGTGCTGACCCCTGCAGCTCGACTATAGCCCAGCTGGCGTTAAAATGTCTTCTACTCAATCCCCCACCTCTATCAGGAGTTGGATGGGACCTCCCAAGGTTGTGATTTTTGTCTCCTTCCTCACCTTAAGTCAGAAGAGGAGCGTCATAAGTCATTTAACGACCCCTCAGATCACCAAGACACTCAAGTGCCCAATGCCATTTTAAAGCACCAGTCATGAAGGGGGTATTTATCAGTAGAGCCTTCCTAAAATTTTCATATATAAACAACTTTCAAAGCTTGTCCAATTTATTAAATTTAAACATGACTAGTTATTATGTAAACTTTAATAAGCTTGATTTTTTTTTTTTAATTTATGTAAAACTGTCAAGGCTGAAGGCATTGGTATTGAGAAAAGTAATATCACTGAAATATGCCTCTAATAATTCATACATTTTAGGATTACTGTTTTATTATTTGAGTTCTACAAAGTCATTGACTATTGTTATTTGAAAATTATGAATACGTTGCATCTATGAATTGTCAAACACATGATATCTTATAAAAACAAAAACTAAACTTTGCAGAGTTGTCTATGTAAAACGTGATATTTAAAGTGATTATCATGATATAAAGGATAAATAGGCCAAGATAATACGAATGAATTTTCCTAACAACTATACAACCAAAATAATTATGAACATGTTGAACATTTCATCAGTGAATTAAAAAAAAAAAGGCTATCTGCAACATTGCCACTATGGAGAAGATATGCATACTGTATAATGATTCCCATAGTTAGGGACAGGAAGCCTAAGAATATATGTACTTTAGGCTTGTATCGAGCCTAAAGTATTGTACCCCATTCCCCAGGTAAAACTACTGACCCTTCCCAGGTTGCAACCCACACACAACAGTTGCCCAATTCCTGGTACCTATTTAATGTTAAGTGAACAGAATCATTAGGCAAAGGGAAATATGCCCAACCAATCAATCAAACCATCAAATCCTCAAATCAAATCCAGGATCCTCTAGATATTAACTCAAGCCTCATTTTGAAAATGTAGCGTAGTGGTCGGCGCATTTAGTTCACAATCGAAAGATCCCAGGTTCCACCCGGTTTCATTCCCATGCAGCACGGAGACATTTGGGAACATTTCCATTCACCCGATACTGCCGTTCATCTATCAGTAAATACATACTGTACTTTAGAGTTAAGCAACTGTAGTGGAGTGGATCCTGGAAAAGGGCAGTCATTGACCTAGGGGAACTTCGATAAGTCTAACAAGTTTTGTATCCCCAACAATGGAAAACCAAGCCACAAGGAGCACAAAAGCAAAAATGGTAAATGCACATTCTCAAATATAATTCTGTACTACATTTCTCTAAACATCACATCCTAATATAAATAATTATTAAGTTATACTTGCTCTTTATTTCAAAATACTGTTCTCATATCTATAAGATAAAATTTGATCTATCCTCACAACATAGTAAAAGTAAGATGACAGACTAACATTCTTAGCAGTTTAATACATTTTACTCCTAAATACACAGTATATGCAAAACTGTACTTTAAGTTTATGCATTTTTGTAAGTAGTCTTGCACTGTCTTCAAGGGGAATGCATCTTATATAGTTAAGACTACATAATATGAAGTCGGACAGGAGAAGTTAGATTACACAGTATGAATTTAGGACAGGTGATATTAGATTACATATCCTAAATGTGGACAGATATTCTCATTGGTATATTTACACTTAATTTATGTGTATTTTAAAAACGGAAATTGGTTCAGGTGTAGATCTGGACATTAAAATGAGGGGAATAAAATAGTTTCATATGAACAAATCATATGGCGCGTCTAGGATTACCCCGGACATAGGTTCAAACCCTCATCACGGCCCTTGTGGATTTGTTCATTTGATGCATCATGCTATTGTGATTTCTGTGTGTACAGTTTCATGCATATGTACTAAAATCTAAGGAGGTGAATTCTTGATAAAAGTAAAATCTTTGCTAAATACATAAAATTGCATACTAGAGAGCAATTTTATACTAGCATATTTAATAAATATTTAATGTGTGTCTAGTGGGGATGACCTGTAAAATTAGACATCACTGTATTACATCATCTAAAGTACATAATCTCACTTCAACATAATATGAAAGCCCAACTACAGTATATGAAAAAAAAATACAAATAAAACCTAATAATTTGACACCTACACTCATGCACCTGCTAAAAAAGAAGTCCTATGCAGGACTTAAAATATTAATCTTTATACTCATACTGTACTGTGGATTTTTTCTGGCCTCACCATATATTACACGCATACAATTAACCATAAATGTTTGTGTAACCATCAATCTCGTCTAATGGTCAATCTGTGACTTTTGGACAAATAATCCTGTTTTAATATATTTTGTGTAAAGGGATAATGCTTCATTTTCAAGGTGTGTGAAAAAATTGCAAGATGCCATACAGTATGTTAAAAATATTGAACAGTGAGCATAGAAACTCAAGAAGTCAACAAATTAATGTTTTCTTTCTGTGTTCCTGACTGCCTGCTTATCTTTGTCTCTTTATTATCATTTTTTTTTTATATTTTAATGATGCTTTCAATACTGTAATTCTAAGATAGAACTTTTCAATAAAAAATTTGTTTATTCAGTTAAGGTTATCATCACTCGACTTCAATGATTTATATGGAAAATTATGTTCCTGGACATTAATATCTACAAATGTATTGCAATATTAATCTACAATATCTGAGATTACATGATTACAGGTCACATGAACGTGACCTGTGTCATGTCACATTCATTTCAGTCAAATACTCTCCTGAGAAATGGTCACTATGTTTAATTCTCTAATCTGAACGCATCAGGTTCTGCCTTAATACCTTATACCAATGTTACAAAAATATAGAGCCTCTAACAGTTTTCTCCAGTGACTCAATTATTGCAGCATTTGAACATTTATCTTTCAAAGCACAGAAGAGTGAATGGCTTGCCATGTGCACTCATAGTCACAACTTCTTAACATGAACACAATCTAACACAACATGAAATAAGTCTGAGCTTCAAAGATATGGCTTATCTAGCAAAATTATTACCTGTGCTTCTTTTGTGATCGGTTTTTAAAGTTGATCTATTCCTCCTGCCTGATCCAGGGCAAGAATTACCTGGCGAAAACAATGAATAGCTTAACTGATATAACAGTTATCACCAGATAAGCCTGAGTATATTTATTCTAAATGAATTTGTTATATTTTTACAGTAATAATGAAACAACTAGAAAGGGTTTTCTTAA
The DNA here is from genome assembly GCF_040958095.1 of Procambarus clarkii. Taxonomy (NCBI): domain Eukaryota; kingdom Metazoa; phylum Arthropoda; class Malacostraca; order Decapoda; family Cambaridae; genus Procambarus; species Procambarus clarkii. The sequence continues at coordinate 42,143,346 of NC_091183.1, read as the reverse complement.
TGCTGTATAATACTGTACGTGTATATATTTGGGAAAGTGTGATGACCAGAGCGCCTTGGCTCATGTTACTTAGCTTGTGTAACATTGTAAGACTTTCACAACACTGTACAGTACTGCATGTACTTTGCTTTTCCTTATTTTTTTTAATTCAATAACATTGAAATGGTTAGGGTTGTATTAATGCTGTAGAGAAATTGTAAGGAACATTTGTGTGTGACGAAGGAGCCAACAGACTGTCCATCACCACCTCCATCAACATTACCATGCGCCTCAACTCATGCTACCTGGGTCTACCTTTTGTATTTCTTCTAATTTATATTATATTTGCATTAATATAGTTAAACATGGTTTGACTCCTTTATGTTATGTAGAACAAAGGTATTTTAAGCTAATTTATACATATTTTTATTGTTTGGTGAAATGCTGAGTATTGATAAAAAAAATTATACCTGTACATATAATTAAGCATATATTTAGCAATCACTCAACTTTTATTTCCTTAAAATAAACTGAAACTGTCAATTAACATAAAACTGTAAATATAACAATACAGATTTTTAAGCTTTCCAATATAAAACTTTCGTACCATTGCACTAAATAATCAATTAGTGGATAATACACGTTTTTACAGTAATAAAAAGGCACATTTTAAAAGGCACTATGATTAATTGAATTAAAATGACTGCAGTTAATCAAGTTAAAAAATCACAGCATAGTACAGTACTTATCAACTAAGTTAAATAGGCTAACTATATATATTTTCTGTTGAACTTCTAATGGGTTATTATAAAGAGTAAGAGAAGAAATGACAGCATCATAAGAAAATACACACAGTGATGAACTGACTACCACATATTTAATAGCACTCTTGTAATGAATTAATGCATATGATTAAGTACAGTACTTTGTATACTGTAGGTAAAACTTTTAAAAAATAAATTTTAAAACAACATCTATACATTCACGCAAGTTCATTCATAACCATAATCACATACTAAAATTGCTGTACTTGTCTTCAGGTTTGTGGAGGTCTATTTAAAAGAGTTCATCAAATATGGATTTTTGAGTGTTTGCTAACAGAGCAGAATTACTTGTTCCTCCATTTTTTTGAGAGTCCCTCTGTGACCTTACACTTGAGTTTAATGCTTCTGATGTTTTAGCTTTATTGGCTTTTGAGTTTTTTATGGAACGCGCACCATTCTGATTGGAAACAGATGTCTTGCTTGGTATAGTTCGTTTCATACTCGTGGTGCTTGAGGGATACAGCTCTGCTTCTAAGCTATCATCAAACAAATCCTGTGAGTCCACATTAGTCACCTTAGTGTTGCCTGCTGAATGCACATCCCATATGGTCTTCTGTTTCTGTTTACATGGTGAGAGACGGGTCCGATTTTCATCGTCTGTATCCATGTCCTGGTCATCAGGATCATCTATATCAGTGTCAGAATTGTAACAGTCACTGTCACTTTTCTCACATCTAGCTTTCTTGGATGGTTGAGACGGCCCTGGATTCTCGGTAGACCTAACAAGGCATTCTGGTCTACCTACTGGATTTATGGAGAGTAATATGGCTGAAAGGTCAAGAAATAAACTGCAAACTTAAAATTAAACATATATATAATAAATTGTGATAGATTGAGTTTTAAATGAAGCTCATATATTAGCATTATTCAAATAAATTATTTGTTCTTAAAAGCTATAAGTATATATATATATCCCAATATTTGAAAAGTCAGGCATATCCTATGCCTATTTTATTTGGAGATAAAATTTTGGCTAAGGGGGATTTATGATGCTATTAACCAATGTTCCCAGATTTGTTGTGGTGTCGGTGCTGCCATCTGGTGGCATTTGAGGAGTTAAATGACATACCTTTGTGACATTATATTGTCCTTGAGTAAAATTGTATTTAAATTAGAATGTGAATTATTATGAGAATAGGTTTCACTATTTTTTATATAATAAAATGTTCTTATAGTAAGAAAAAGATGGAACTTTTATGGGACTTTGACCTCACTTTTGTCATTGCATCATATGAAGTGCGAGAGCCAATGGCGAAAGGTGAAATCATTTTTAGTTGGTAAAGCTAGCTAGCACTGTAGACTGCACTGTGGTGCAGTGTACAGTGCACAGTGTACAGTACACCAGTAGATTGACGGTTGAAAGGCAGGGCCAAAGAGCCAAAGCTCACCCCTGCAAGCACAACAGGTGGTGAGTACAAAGGAACCCACACAAGAGGCCAAGTCAATTGAAAGGGAAGCATCTCGAAAGCCATTAGGCTGGAGAACAGGGCCGTGAACAAAAGCCCGCCAGAGAACAAGGGCCTCAACATCAGAGGCCCGAGACTGTTCAACACGCTTCCAGTACACATAAGGGGCATAACTGACCGACCCCTCACAGTGTTCAAGAGAGAACTTGACAAACACCTCTAAAGGATACCTGATCAATCAGGCTGTGACTCATACGTCAAGCTGTGAGCAGCCGCGTCCAACAGCCTGGTTGACCAGTCCAGCAACAAGGAAGCCTGGTCGACGACCGGGCCGCGGGGTTGCTAATTCCTGAAAACACCTTAAGGTAACCTCAAGGTAGGACAGCTTAATTCAACAGAAATCCAATTGAGAGGAGCAGCAACAACAACTCACCCAAGGACAATGGGTAGGAGCCAAGAGAGACCATCTATATTAATGCAAGATACGCCCTGCATGGCAGTAAAAGAATCACTGGAGCAGGTGGAGTGGAAGCATGGAGTATGGCGGAAGACGCAGAAACTGCAGAGCAAGCCACACCAAATCCTTCGAGTGCCCAACAAGGAGGAACCAAGCAATCACCCGGAAATTTCTGAGGAACACAGCGCACAAAAACCCCACATCAGAGGCAAGACAAGCAGGCAAGCATATGGGAAGGACCGACAAGCCAGCAAAGAGCCAACGAAGCCCAGCAACAAAGCCTGAGTGTCCATCAGCCAAAACAGAGAACTGAGACAGAATATTAAATTTCTTAAATAATAGCTTAAAAGTTATATACAGTATACCATACATATGAAAAGTAAATGAGACTAACCTGAGCTACTTGGATGACTGGATTTTAGTTGCTGTATCCTGAGTTTCTTGGCATTGATGATGGCTGCACACTTACCATAAATTTCCTTCTCAAATTCCTCTTTTGCTATTACACTTCTTGCTGCCAAATCCATGGCATTATTTAATTCTGAAAACAGAATGCAAAATTTGGAGGTAAATTTAAAGATCAGTATTTTTCATTAACTTACGATGCCATACGAAAATAAACTCCTCTTTCAAGTGGGGTCTCTCAGTGGCTCTCTGACCTTCCCACTTGGAATCCTACAAACCTTGGGTATCACACCAGGTTCTAATAAATCAAGTGGGCCTACCAGAGAACAGGATCAGAATCTGGCCCCCCTCAACAGAAGTACAGTACTATATAGGGAAGTCTATGGATACAAAATCACCATAGTACCAATGGAAAGATCACTAGCAAGGTAGAATTTGCCACTGATATACATGAACGATATTGTGTAAACAATCCTGTTACGTTAATAATAGATAATTAATATGAAATGTTAGATGGCTAACTTAAGTTGTATTAAAAAAGCCTAATAATTACAATATAGTAATTTACAAATTTACATACTTTTAGATTTTTCTTCCACTTCAGTGGTAAGTTTTTGAATATATTTTGAATTAGTTTCCAGATCACACAGAGTTCCTTCTAGTGCTTCACTGACTGCATCCTCATATGGCACCTGTATAACATGAAACAGGTAAAAAAAGAATGTAATTGTATAACTATTTGCTGTTAAAGGTATCTATTATGATAAGAGATGGATTTTGAAATACTGTAGGCCTGATGTTTTGGAGCATAATATTTAATGATATGGAAAAAGAATATCACAAAGAAGGTAATTCATCATTCTTATACAGTACATGGGAAGGATAAAACCTATTTGTAGTATTCCAATTACCAAAATAGCATACGTTATAGGTAGCATGGTTCTGTCCTAAGATTAAAACAGAAAGACAAATTGTCCTCACTAGCACTTTATTGCTTCCATTGAAGAAAAATATTTATATCATATCTTGAAATGTAAACAAAATAGAGCATGGTAAAGACTTTGTAAGTAAGGAGAACAAGCATTATAGAAGTTTCAAATAAAACAGAAATGGGCATACCTTCTCAAGTTTAAATTTTCCTCTCTTTCCATACACTTTCTGTTTGGGAAAATATTGCTTCCACACTAAATATTCTTCCTGAACCTCAAATATATCCTCTTTGCTATCCTTTAGTTCATCAGTAGCCTTGTGGAAGTGTACAACAGCTTTATTCAGTTGTGACAAATACTCCTGAGGAGTCTTTTTAAGAATGTGACTCCACTTGACTACTGAGCTGTCTCCTGGAGAGAGCTGAAACAAATTATTATTGTAAGGAGCAAAGTATGTGATTAACTAAAGTTGATGACAGTAATTACCTTATGGACAACACTGAATATTGACAGGAATAATGAAATTAAAATATAATTAGAGCTTGTCGCAACCTTTTTCATATGTTATTCTGCTACTCCCATAAGTACAGTATACTTATCACCTACACATTCTTGGTATCAATGGGCAGACAGGAGATGGCAGGAGAAAAATCCACAGGGACTATAGCATCCAAACAGGACATTTTAGTTGATGGGGGTCATTAGACTTAAATCCATTCCAACCAGAATAATAGTTGCCCATGAGGTCTATACACAAGCTAAAGCCTCGCTGAGCTCAATTAATATCACTGATGAGGCCACTTATAGGAAGTACTCATTAACCTAACAACAAGTCACAATAAATTAATTCACTGTGTTGGGGGACAGGAAGCCAGAGTGTATTTATACACGTTCAACTTTTATCAAGGTCCCCCCCCCCCAATGACGAATTACTGACCCCACGCAGGATGCAACTCCACAACAAGCTGACTAACTCTAGAGTACCTACTCACTGCTAGGTGAACAGAGGCATTATGTGAAAGGAAATGTGCCCAACCATTTCTGTTCCACCCGGAATTCGAGCCCAGAATTCTCGATTGTGTGTCGAGAATGAACCCGATTGTAATACAGGGACCCTATGTTTGTGCAAGTGTTTGCACAAGAGGTGCAAATGTTTGCACATCTCCACCCTTAATTGGTGGCAGCAACACAACCTAGCAAATTTATGTACAAACACAAATATGGGAATAAAAGAGCAGAATGGAAAGGGAATGTGTGGGAGATGAATAATAACTTGCTCAGAGGGGTGCTTTTCATAAGCTCAAAGTATATTTTCCAAGCTTAATTATTCTTTTCTATAGAAACAGAAAGAATAAAAACTTTCACACTACAGTTTAGAGGAAGTGATAAAAGTTCTCTACTGGTAACTGCTTATGGTCACAGTACCATTATAAAGGAGGCTGGTAAATTGTGTGTATATTTTGTACAGTGAAGTCTCCTTTTACCTACCCAATATTCAAATTAAGCCATATGCTCTAACATACAGTTCTCAAGTAATCTCGCAATAAGTGCTAAGTTTTTCCCCACTTTGCATGCTTTACACTCGAGTAAAGGTAGACATTTCCCAAAGCACTTCTTCTTGACTAACCACAGCATTGTACTGTAGATGGTCTCTACAGAGTTATAGTAGCACAGGCAAAATTGTTCCAAGGCTTTATGTGGTCTTTCCTGCTTATAACTGGATTTCCAAGCAAATCATGCCAATTCATCAATAATGCTAGATCTAATATAAAGATTATCCTTCCTAGAGCATGAATTACAGTGTAAATAAAATCTGTAATCCCTTGAACTTAGAACTTTATGTTTCCACTGATCAAAGTCAGCAGAAGTTTACAGTACATATATTAATATATGAAAATTTGTGACCAATATTGTGTTTTATGAGAATAATAAGGAAAACAATATTTTGATTGTTAAGATAAGCATGTTTACAGTATAAAAAAAAAGTTGTGAATTTATTCCTCTCAGGTACATGTAGAATCATTGAAGATTAGGCTGACAGATCAGAAGATACCTAAGAAGCAAAACACAGTCCTGTATTAGGTGCAACCTGATGCATCCAGAGACCAGCATAGAACATTAACCCTCTTAAAATCCCCTGAGAAACTCACCCACATCAAAAAGTACCTTGTCACTCTTCATATAAAAAATCCAGATCTTAACTCTCACTATACTTATGACATGCTCTTAAAACAGGGGTGGCAGATGCTGGCTTCCACGCATGGCTGGAGAGATGGTGTCCGACATATTCAAAAGTCTGAAACATATTTACAACAACCCCCCATAATCATTGCTCTACCATAAGACTGATTATTTGTGAACATTAACCATATTACTGTATTTTCATACATACTTTATTCCCCACCCTTATAAAAAAATAAACATGTGATTGTAGTCATATTGGATACAGGTCTCTGGGGTTGCGGTATTACTTGAATACAATAAAAAGAACTATTGCTGCCCTGCTCGTATAATGTATATCATTCTAATTTATACTGTATCCAAATAGTGTAGACCAATATAAATTTGCAACGCTGTACTTAGATTATGTATAATCCTCAAGTTACTCCTGAAAAAGTGCCAAATATTTTCAAATATAGTCCATTAAAAAATGAATAAATAACACATCTGATGAACAGTTAAGTAAACTTTACGAATGCATTCTACATTATCACTTACTCTTATGATAAATTAATTTCAGATTAAATACTTCATTTTACTTTACCTTCAGTGTGAAAGAATTATTCTTCTCCACTACAATAATCTTTATTTCATTTTCGTTTCCTGCAGTGTTGTGAACTCTAGTGTACATATACGAGGTGGTGCCATCCTGGACAAGTTTCCTCAGACCCATGCTGATGCCTTGCACGACAATTTAAAATACAATTTATAATACAATATAAAAATCTTTCCCAAGACGTATATTGCATAGGTGACAGCTACACCATCTTCCAGCTATATTTCTCAAGTCTCTGTTCATGTTTTCACACACCTTAATTATCACAAGTAATGCTCAAAGGTTTACTGACTAAAGTTTTGGGCAGGCTTAGGGTGTCTTCTCGGTATAACAGCAGGCGACACTGAATAAGTGGAGGACTACCCGCGGCCTGTTGCTAATGGGAGTTGTTGCGATGGTGTTATCGAGACGGTCGCTTAGTCTCCTACCTTAGTATTTACGTTTTCTTTTATGGTCGTCATATACTAATAATGTATAGGAACGTAAGAATATTTTAATTCTTAGTAAAAAATTAGTAAGGAAATAATAAGAATAAGAGAATGTATAGATCTAGCCCTTCTTAGTGCCTAGATTTAGCCCTTCTGCATGGGCGAATAGCTATTGACACGCACTTCAGACCTAATGGTATGAGATACTTTGAGCTCTGTAATTACAATACAATACAATACAATACAATACAATACAATTTTATTTAGGTAAGGTACATACATACAATAAATATTTACAAGGATTGTTTAACTTATAGGTATAGCTAGTACATACAATGCCTAAAGCCACTATTACGCAAAGCGTTTCGGGCATGATAAACTTAAATGACAAGCTTAATACTAATTGAGCATAATGAGTAGAATGAAAACAAGAAATGAAAACATAGATGAAAAAGCAGCACAAATACAATTATGTCGACAAACAGCGCTCTTTAAAGAAAAAAACAGACATTGGTTGACAATAGAAGGGTAAGGTAGGTTACAGGGAATTTATTAGGTATAGCTTCGCTTTTAACTTAAACTGGTTGAGAGAGGTACAGTCTTTAACATGGTTGGGAAGGTCATTCCACATTCTGGGCCCCTTGATTTGTAGAGCATTTCTAGTTTGATTAAGTCGTACTCTAGGAATATCAAAACTGTATTTATTTCTGGTGTGATGCTCATGGGTTCTGATACAACCTTCTATGAAGCTTTTGAGATCAGGATTGGCATTATAGTTTAGCGTTTTATATATGTATAATACACATGAGAGAATGTGCAGTGACTTAATGTCTAACATATTCAGAGATTTAAGTAGGGGTACCGAGTGGTGTCTGGGGCCAGAATTGGATATTGTCCTAATAGCAGCTTTGTGTTGAGTAATTAGAGGACGTAAGTGATTTTGGGTAGTAGAGCCCCAAGCACAAATACCATAGTTGAGATATGGATAGATAAGGGAGTAATAGAGAGTCACCAGGGCAGGGCGTGGTACATAATATCTGATCTTAGAAAGAATGCCCACAGTTTTTGAAACTTTTTTTGATATGTTTAGAATGTGTCCCTGGAAATTAAGCTTGTGGTCAATGAGAATGCCAAGGAATTTGCCATCTAATTTGTTACAAATTTGGGTATTGTTTATTTTGAGATTTATTTGATTAGAGGATTTATTGCCAAACAGAATATAAAAGGTTTTGTCAATGTTAAGGGTGAGTTTGTTGGCAGTTAGCCACAGATGGACTTTATTTAGCTCAGTATTTACTGTGGCATTTAGAGCAAGGGGATCAGGACTGGAGTAAATGAAGGTTGTGTCGTCAGCAAATAGAATTGGTTTGAGGTGTTGGGAGGCATTTGGCATTACTACATACACTCAGGAATATTGGAGATATTCTTGTGCTGTATCCAGATTTTGCTAGTGGAGGGTAATAGATCAACCTTACATTTTATGTTCTCACCTGATTTTTAGTCATAGTTTATGTATTTTTGTATTGAGGCAGGTATTTTCTCACCTGCTTCCATGTATGACTAATCATCCTGTGAGATGGGAATATTGGATGAACTTAAAGCCTGCTGATTAGTCAGAGCTAATTTGTTTTTGTATTAAGGCAGGTATTAGCTCTACTAATTCCATGTATGACTAACCATCCTGTGAGATGAGAATAATAGTTGAACCTATAGCTAGTTCTTGATCTGCACTGTAATATCTCATATGGAATAGGGTAGCAGCAGATTGCTGTGCATACCTAATTTTGCTAATTAAAAAAATCAATACATATATATTTATCTTATTCAATATATATATATATAATATATTTAACTTATTCAATATATATATATAATATACTTAACTCATTTAATATATATATTTAACTTATTCAAGATACATAATATATTTAACTTATCAATATATATAATATATTTAACTTATTCAAGATATATATTTACCTTATTCAATATATATAAAATATTTAACTTATTCATTATATATAATATATTTAACATATTCAATATATATAATATATTTAACTTATTCGATATCTATAATATATTTAACTTATTCAATATAATATATTTAACTTATTCAATAAATATAATATATTTAACTTATTCAATATACATAATATATTGCAACGTCGATATGGTTGGACCATTTCGACATATACATTATTATCAAGTCGTGTGATTTTATCATTGTCACCTTGATAATGGGGTCGCCACTATCTTCATTTTCAGATGCGTGGGCTGGGTGTCTAATTTTCAGCCACGCTATTGCAACTTACTCTCTTAAAACTATTTGCGGTAATTAATAACATAACACATTATTTAATTGTGTTATTGTTTTAGCCATCGCCTATGATTGCATTATTGGTTTAGTTATCTAATGTTTTCCATAAAAACGTTTCTGTACATTAATTGAAAATTTGGTTTCCCACAGGTACAATACATACATTGCTTTCCCCTTCCTTGTTGTCATTGTGGTCCTAGTGGATGGTCTTTCCCCTTCCTTGTTGTCATTGTAGCCCTAGTAGATGGTCTTTCCCCTTCCTTGTTGTCATTGTGGCTCTAGTGGATGGTCTTTCCCCTTCCTTGTTGTCATTGTAGCCCTAGTGGATGGTCTTTCCCCTTCCTTGTTGTCATTGTGGCCCTAGTGGATGGTCTTTCCCCTTCCTTGTTGTCGTCATTGTGGCCCTAGTGGATGGTCTTTCCCCTTCCTTGTTGTCATTGTGGCCCTAGTGGATGGTCTTTCCCCTTCCTTGTCATTGTAGCCCTAGTGGATGGTCTTTCCCCTTCCTTGTCATTGTAGCCCTAGTGGATGGTCTTTCCCCTTCCTTGTCATTGTAGCCCTAGTGGATGGTCTTTCCCCTTCCTTGTTGTCATTGTAGCCCTAGTGGATGGTCTTTCCCCTTCCTTATTGTCATTGTGGCCATTGTGAATGGTCTTTCCCCTTCCTTATTGTCATTGTGGCCCTAGTGGATGGTCTTTTCCCTTCCTTGTTGTCATTGTGGCCCTAGTGGATGTGTTTTCCCTTCCCTGTTGGCATTGTGGTAGTAGTGGATGATCTTTCCCTCTTCAGTGCTGTCATTGTGATCGTAGCGAATGGTTTGCGAAATAATGAAAAGATTTCTTAAATTATGTTATTAATTACTGTTAACTATTTCAAGATACAGTAGCTCCAATAATAACAAATTTATTAAGGCTATTAATTGGATAAATAATTTTCAACATCCTGTAAAATTAATTCAACAAATTAGTACATCTATGGCCAGTAATTCTCGGAAAGCCAATGTGGGAACACCCAGGTGTTCACAAGTTTTATCTCCTTGGTGCATAAGAGTTAGGCAACTGACACTGGTGCGGGTCGAAGAGAGCAGCCCTTGCACACTGCTATAGTCATATCACCTCAGGGAGGGAGAGAGAACAGTGCCTAACAGGGGACTAGATACGAGAAGCACAACACTCTCCCATACGAGTCACAGGAATTCGAAACATTCTTGAAAGTGTCGACGAGAAGGGGAAGCATCTACTTTTCGTAGTCCTACTAGAGATTCATCAGGCTACAAATTTTACAATTTCATGACTGCCATGATTCTGTTCACTGTCTTCTTACTCCTGAGTAAGTTACTTATTGAGCGGTGCTCAATATAATTAGAGGAGGCATAATCTACAGTATAGTTGTATAGTATATAGTATACTATACTATTCTATATAGTATAGTATAGTATACGATGAAATGCGCAGTGCTATACTTGAAGAGAAACCATTGTTAACAGTTTTGTTTTCTATTTCTCGCCTCACAGCTGCTACTATATATAGTGGCCTATCACAGTCAACTGAGGCAGAGGTCTTAACCGGTGCTTCAGCTGACACTCACATCCATGTCAGATCTAAACTTGGTGAGTGAATCATTATTACCATCTAGTACTTTTTACTACTGATATTATGGTGTTCATAAAGACCCCATTAAGTATATATATTCATATATGTGTCTAATAGCCTATTCAATTTGAAGCCATGCTCGACCATGCAGTGGCCATCTCCAGGATGCATACATAATTTTTCTCATTTTCTCATGAAGTGTTTTATTATTCTTATTCTTATACATAAATGAATATTATCATATATATTATAGTTTTGTGTAAAATTATTCCAAGCTTATATATTAGGCGTTTTGGTCTTGTAGGCAATTATTTGTATACACAGTACGTGGAAAATATTTCATCGTGTTTGTTTTGCTAGTCTAAGCTGCGACCGATACCAAAGACTCTTCCGTCAACTTTAACGTATTATATAACCATAAAAAGGTATTTTCTCTATTATACATCAATAATTAATGCATGATAAAATCATTAGGAGCTGTGAGGAGGATTCGAACGTATGTTCTGGGTACTCTCAAGTATTTTTCTCATTGATACATCACATTAATGTGATTTGTTTGTGCATTAATGTATATTATGATTTTGTGTATAATTTGGACTAGGGAGGGAGGGGTTAGGTATTTACAGTAAATGCGTGAAGCCTTAAAGATAAAGTTAGATTTGAAGATAGAGTGATGTGATTCAAAAACATGAATAGAAAGAATAGAACTTAATGAATTTGGAGTCATGAAGCACAACAGATTACGTTAAAACATTTCTCAAAACAGTTCTTCGCTCATTTTCTATGTTCAAATATTACACCTTTCTAAATATTTTACGCAAGTACGGCAAATTCAAACGTTCAATATCAGTATATTGACTGTAGGGTTCACAATTAAATACTGATATTAAAATCTATGACAGTTTATTTTTGTACAATTGAAAACCTGACCATATTTGAAGGTATGACCCAATCAACGTGGCTGAATCCATTCCAGCCCGTACTGTAAACAGACTCAAAATCTAGGTCTAAATCTGCGGCCCAAGCTCTGCTTGGGCCGCAGAGCCCCCTTTCGGGTGAAAGGGGGCTGTGGCGATCTCTGTCTGGAACTCGTAGGTGCTCCGACGTCCACCTACTAGGGCTCGTGCTACTCAGACTCTGCTTCAGGAGGTTGGGGTTGTTCTTGCCCTTGCTGGGTTGGTTCTTCTCCGGCCCCGATCCCGGCGGTCTCCGGGTTTGGGGTCCCTGTGCCTTCTTTTACCAACTTCGAGGTAAACTCTGGAGCTGGAGCCTCTAGGGGCAGTTCGTTGTTGCCTTCAAACTCGTACTGACAGTTTATGCAACGGCGCTGGAACCAATCACATTGGCGTTTGCCTTTCCATTGGAGACTTTCGGCGTCGTGGAGAGGGGGGGGAGGGGACCTGCTGCATGGGTGACAGCTTCCCTCCCCCCCCCGTATCAACCAACCCTGGCTTTGCGCCCTGGAGAAGCCACTCCAGACCGACAAGAGCGCAACTCCATAGTCTCCTGAGACTGATGGATGTCTACTACACTTACTCTTGGATTGCGTCGTGTCTTACACGGCTGATGTCCCCTCAGATTGCCCCGTGCCATACCAACCCATCGCCGACCACTGCATCCTCGTAGACAACTCTCTGTTTGGTAGCTGGAGTTCAATGAGAGGTATCTGTCAAGTACTTGAGGGAGACTTAGTCAGCCTTCACGACGCTAATGTCCTGAACGCAATATTCAACTACCTGCACGACGAAGGTAAGGAACTTATGTTAATATTATCACAGGCAAAGGGATACAATAATCCTGAATACTTATATGTATTAATTAAGACACTATCAATGAATATGTGTTAATAGACAAAAGAATTAGTATTTACCGTAACATGTGTTTATTTCTTAATAATTGAATCAAGTATTTTGTTATTATCTTGCATACAATCAAATGAGTTCAGGAACTGAACCAGACACTTCAATCTTGTGAAGCTACCCGACACAGTTATCAAATTTACCATCTTGCTTCTTCCCTAAGGAATGACTGACGTTAGTTACTGGGTGAAAGCCAACGACCAACTACAGGAGGGGCAGTGGGAATGGGACGAAAATACCCCTGTTCATATGAACACCCCACTGTGGGGGGACCGGATCTACCGTGGAGTTCAAGAGCCCACTGGCGGAGACGTGGAGAACTGTGCCATTCTTAACCACCAAGACGACTTCTATATGCACGACGTCAATTGCTCGGATGCATATTACCTCCTCTGCGAGGTAACTGGTAAGTAGGTTTCCGGGGAATTCTGAAGGTAAGCGTAGTATAGTACAGATTACATTGATCAGTGTCAAAAGCACTGATGCAAAATAATACCACAAAACCATATAATACTTAAGGATACACAACATTATATAATACTTTAGGCTACATAACACCACATAATACTTTAGGCTACAGAACACTATTTAATCCTTTAGGTTACAGAACACTATATAATACGTTAGGCTATATAGCATCACATAATACTTTAGGCTACATAACACTATATAATGCGTTAGGCTTCATAACCTCACATAATACTTTAGGCTACATAACACCATGTAATACTTTAGGCTACATAACACCATGTAATACCTTAGGCTACACAACACTATATAATGCTTTAGGCTGCAGTTGTGCAGCCTAAAGTATTATATGATGTTATGTAGCCTAAAGTATTGCATAATGCTATGTAGCCTAAAGTATTATATAATTTTAATATTCTTTTGTTCATTGTTATTCTTTGTCTTCATTTGCTCATAATAATATACATGTCACAGACGTGGGATTTTCGGAGAAGGGCAATAAGCAGGGTCATCGGCCGGGTTTTTTTTTCGGGGAAGTACGTTTAGGTGTGTATTCCGGTACCTTCCTCACAATTCTCTTTTTTTTGCACCAACCGTATCAGGGCGGGTACATAAGGTCCTACCATACGTAAGGGCCTACGGGCTATTCATGCCCGTACCACCTCTTGGGTGGCTTAATCTTCAATCAATAAGGGCTGTTACGGGCTATTCATGCCTGTGCCACTTCTTGGGTGGCTTAATCTTCACCAATCAATAAGGGCTGTTACGGGCTATTCATGCCTGTACCTCCTCTGAGATGGCTTAATCTTCATCAATCATCAATCACCAAAGGCTGCAGTTCAGCTCGTAAACGCCCACCTACCCTCACCGATTTCAGGATCTTCCAATTTTCCCTGCTTTTAAGGGGGTAGGCTCCGTCGGAACCCCCCCATCATGTAACTCACCTTACCATTATGTCTCTTCTGGTCTTCACTTACTTCAAATCTCAATTTCCTTAGCTGGGCCTACACTCCTACGTTATTTTTATATACGCCTCCTTTTGGACAGTAATTGGAAACTCCTATTATACACTACAAGCCTACTAATTTATTGTGTCCACTGTTATTCAACGTTTGTTTCAAGTTACGATTTATGTTTATTACTAATTTCATATTGTTAAATCATGTAAACATTAGGGCATTTACTTACTACACGGTTTGTATCACACAATTATTATTGTTAGCAAGGAAAAATTAAATAAAATAAAATTTTATAAACCCCTTTTAGGCCCTTTTAGGCTCAAACCTCCGAAAACAACTTATTCTCCCATTGTATTTAGACCTATTACTTTCCAGCCACGGGGTCTGAGCGAGCTCCTAGCAGCAGGAGTGAGAACCTCACAGGTGACGGCGATCCGCGAGTGTCTTTACTTGGTAAGTAGTGCGGTTGAGTTCATTATCAACTCGTAATCGGGGATCACGGGTTCGATTCCTGGAGGGGACAGAATGGTTGGGCACGTTTATTTTTCACTTAATGTTTGTGTTCACAGTGAATGGGTACCCGGGAATTATACAACTGTTTTGGGGTTGCATCCTGTAGGTCAATAGTTCGACCATGGGGAAAGCCTCGCTACAAGCCTAAAGAAAATATATAGAGACTTCTTCCTTTCCTCGACTAAACGAATTATTTACATCATTGTTGTAACACATTTTTAAAATAAATGAATTACATAATTTTTCAGTGCACATATCTTTGTGAATTTTCCATTAGTATGAGTTTATTCTTAATCGCGGAATAACCCCTCAGGCAATATGGCCAAACCAGATATTATTACGGGCTCACTATAGCCCGTGCTTCATGGAAATTTTGTTCCGAGTAGTGGAATCTAAAACAATAACAACCAGATATTAAATTGGTTTTACATCTATTAACTTGTCCTCACACTAAATTAACATTAATTTTGAAGCTATCGACCACAGCCTCCAGTGCTTTAATAAAATTAGGTGCCTAGGAATAGTAACACTTCCTAGGACTAATGATAAGAACTCTTAACAGTTACACCCAAGAAGTGATAGCATCCTTGTATCGGCTCGTACTCGGCACCGTTCTTTGATGCCGCTCCTTATTCAACGACAGCTAACTACTTTAAACACAACTTCACCCAGCAAAAGTCAGTTATAACAAATCCAGTCTTCGAACAACACACAACCACTCTGTTGTCCTTAATCATACTAAACATACTCTCACTCCACACATTCTCCTGTGCTACTAACACTTACAAAGTCATATTCCTCAATAATAATCCTATTTTGAAACTCTTCCTAGATTGATGTCATAGAACCCAGAAACATCACACCAGAAATATATATTTTGATATTCCCAGTCAGACTTAATCTATGCAAACACTCCATGCATGTCAAAGGACATACATGGAGTGTTACATAGAACTCCCTTCCTAATAAAGAAAATAAACCTGTCCTCAGACCCAGTCCATTCCATCCAGCTGTCGACCCCAAAGACGCATTCATAAATTTTAACATTCTGTTCATTCAAAACAGGAATTTTCACAGCTATAAATTGATATTATTATATATTAGCATATTGTGCATATTTTGGCAATGATTAGGTTAGGTTAGGTGTTTGAGTTCTGTGTGCGATTATTTGTATTTTTAGTACGTGAGTGAAGCATGTACAGCGTTGTGGTTCGAACAAATGTCGCCAGCGAAGCTTCATTGCTCTGTCCAGGCTAATATAAGGATCTTCCATGGCTTCTTCCAATCAACCGGTAATATAAGGACTTTCTTTTGCGCCTTCTAGGCTAATATAAGGACCTTCGATTGCCCCTTCCACGCTAATGTAAGCACCTAGCTTTCATTGCTTCTTCCGGGCTAATATAAGCACCATCCATTACTCGTTTCGGTCTAATATAAGGACCGTCCAGAGCATCCATTCCTCGTTTCACGCTAATGCAAGAACCTTCCAATTATTGTATTTATTTCGCAGAATGCCCGTCGCCTTACGAGAACATCGGCGGCCATTGTCTCTTCATCGTCTCGCCCAGCAATGGGACTTGGTGGGAACAGAAACGCTTGTGCGAGCTGATACAAGGTCACATGATCAAACTAAATGATACCAACCTTCTTGGTGCTATTTATGACACCATTGCCAATAAAGGTAAGCTGATTCATCACAGTGTTGATAGGAGGCGTCTAAGAACTTCCAGCTGCATACAATAAATTTGACATACAAATGGCTCATATTAGGCCTATAGGTCAGGTTTACTCTTCTGGAACATTCTTACATTCTATAACATTCTTACTAGGATGTTAATGTGATAGCATACGTCACTCATTACTCAATTAATTCTTACATATGAACTACAACATACATAGAAACATTTCACAACATTTAACAACACTCAGCCAACTCCATTCATGCTCACTATTCTTCAGAGTCCACAATATATATAACAGTGTCCAATATATCTATTTTTCAATTACATAAATCCCAAGTGCATCTTGCAATCCTTCTCACATAATTTCTCTATAAGGTTTCTCAGTCTACCAATACGGAAATCCAGTCCGTTCTCCAGAGCGTTCACGTCAATAGACTGAACTAAAATGCCCGAACCTAACCTACCCGAGGACCCCCGAACATAAAATATGACACCACGTCAATTTCGCGAGCCGCTATTATTTTTATTGCATCAGTTTTTAGCCTTAGGCAAATTATACGTCAAAATGCGATGTAGTATTCAGGAGCACCATGGTCTTCACTGGTACATTTTTTCAGTAATTTCCTGAACAGATAACTCTAATAATTCACGCCTAATTTGTCTAATTCACATAGTAAACTGTTTCAATAATTTTTACTCGCTACGTTCTCCTTTTTTTTAAGAATGCTAGTATTACTACTCTTTTTAAAGGCACTACTCCATGTTTATTTTAATCCTTTGACACTTTAAGACTATTATGTCTTTTTCTCACGTCTTACTTACGTCTTAACTGACGTCTTACTGGCGTCTTAATTCTATTCCATGACTTTTGGAAAACTATAAACACTCACTAAATTTCTTTTTCCCTGCAGGTAATCATTTCTTTACCTCATCAGCACGTGCAGATTCCTAACTGACGTACTCACCGCTTGCGTACGATCTTCCACTTTTCTCATACCATAAATAATATGCTTAAATTAGCACCTTTACATCACTTCCCGTTGTCCGGGAAAGAAAATTTATTAAGCTAATCAAGGCTTCCTAATGGCCAACAACTGATTTTTCATAGGATGCAACTCACAACAGCTGACTTTGTTGTTGTTGTTTTAGATTTAGCTACTCAAAGCGAAATGTCCATGTAGCACGGGCTATGGTGAGCCCATAAACAGCTGACTTACTACTAGGTGCCTGTATAATGCTAGGGGAACAGTGGCATCAGGTGTAAGGAATGTCTCTGTCTTGCCGGGAATAAAAAAGAATGGAACCATTCGCCTGTGAGCCGACTGCTGTGACAACTGCTTGCTACACCTACTGCTCTAAAAAAAAAAAAAATGTTTTCTAAATAATTTTCTTTAATTTCTCTCTCTAGTCTATTTTTTCTTACCTAATCTTTTCACAAAACCTTTATCATCATCACACACCATTTTTTTTCCTTGCAACTATCTCTCGTTCACTTCGTATCCATAAAATTCAAATATTCTTCTTATGGTCAACTCTCGTCACCTCACCACCCAGCCGTTCGTGCATCCATCAACCAGTTTGTACAGCTCCATACACTTCCTTGACATTGTAATCCCAACGTTTCTTTAACTAGTTCAGCATCTCTTTCACTAGTGTATTATGTATGTAATAATCTGAAAGAATCTGACATATATATAGCTACTTTATGAATGTATTCTCAGTTAACTATGCGCATAATCAATTTGTGTTCCATGGTTACAGGTATCGCTAATTACTCCGTGTACATCGGTGCCTCAGATATTGACCAGGAGGGCGACTGGAGATTCATAGACGGAGAGTCTGTGCCAATGGGTTCTCCCTTCTGGGGCAACATCGGCTTTGACTTTCAGGAACCTTCAGGGGGAACGTCGGAGAACTGTGCCTGTCTGTACGCCCCTGATCACTTCTTCATTCATGATGTCTCATGCGAGGATTTGATTGGTGCCATATGTGAATACAATTAGTAACAATACCAAGTTCAAGTTCAAGTATGTTTATTGAGACAAGAAAGACATTCATCTCAAAGGGATAGAGTAGCTTAGGCTATTTCTACCCCCCCCCCCACCCACCCACCAACAATACCAAGATGGTAGGGATCTGTAGCTAACATGGGAAGGACTCATTAACTTGTAATATTTGAGCACGAAAAACAATAAGCCTGGCTAGTAGAGATCTTGGTCTGATATGGTAAATAAATATTGAATTTGTTTTATGATATTTTAGGACCAACAATTGGAATCACAGTGGAGTTAATATTTTCAATGTGATAAGTCGTTATCTAGATTTATGGTACAGATGGTGATCCTGTTTGAGATAGTTTCAAAGGTCTGCCATGTATGCCAATTATTTTATGTATGAGCTTGTCAACAATAAAATTATGTTTCCTCCCACAACTATGCTATAATTTGATGAACACAAAAATAAGTTCTAGATTTCATCACACCAAAATTTACGCTTACTGCAATATATCTGAAATAACTCTTTAAATCACTTTAAAATATTCAAGGAACAATTACGGAATATTTAAAAACAATCCATAAGCAAAGTACATAGCATAAACAAATACTTAAAAAACAAAAAGTCACAACTGAATAATATATACTACATGGTCAGGACTTCTCTAAAATTGCACTAGATCACTCTCAAATTGTGTGAAACATTTCATTTATTTGTTACTGTCTTAATAGTATTCAGGAAGAATGAATATTACTCAGTACTAAAGCTAGAACGGCAAACGATTAACTTGTGGCGTCTGGTGAAGGAGCGTCGGTCGCAGGACACCCGTCCTCTCCAGTGTTCTCAACGTCACTGAAGTGGTGTACAGTTGCAGGGCCGAACCTAACCCGAGGACCCACGAATAGAAAACGGGACAGTATTTCAAATTTGTGAGCAATTATGATATGTAGTACATCAGTTTTTGACCTTAGCAGATTTATACGTCAAAATGCGATGTACTACTCGAGAGAACGTCCAAGATCGATGTCTGAACATGTCTGCACCTGCATCGTATTAAGAAAAGTAACGGTTTACAAATATTTACGTTTTCTATGTATCAGCTTCGATAAGTTTGAAAAGTTGCTTGGATTCATACGATTTTGGTTAGACTAAAAAGTTTAGATTTTGTACAGAGTGGCAAATCAAGAAAACGGGCTGGGTTCAGATCAACCTTCAGACTGCTGTAGGATTATTTTACGTCTTTCCCAAAAACTACGTTACTAAAATTAATACACTTTTTACAAATAATTTAAACTTCAAAATCTGTACCAGCAGCCAAGTGCAGACTATTTAACAAGCGGTGGCTAAATTAAACATTTCCCTTCAAAAGATCATGTTCCGCTGGCCGGAACAACGACTGGTTTCTACTGGTCACTCTCCCTCTGCTTTGATGTTTTGCCAACTGGAATTATTTTTTGTTATTAACACTTTTAGGTACATCTGCATTTGTTGCAGCCACCCTAGACTATATGAAGGGGAGTACAGTGTGTCAAAAAGCTAGCTACGTGATGCTAAAAATCCCCATCACACAGGATGGTTAGACATACAAAGGCATGTGATAAGTAGTCTGCACTGGCAGACTCTGGGTGCATTATGAGGATATTATGAACACAAGAGTGAATAAGGTAGCAGTGATACTGAAAGTCCCCATCTCACAGGATGGTTAGTCATACAGGGCCATATGTTCAGTAGCCTGCACTGGCAAATTTTGGGTGCAATATGAGGATATCTTCAAGAACACGAGAGTGAATAAAGTAATTGCAAAGCTTCAGGTACCTCTTGCCAATGGGTCTGAATGGTCTGATAACTGAGCATTTGGTGATGTAGTGTGGGAGATCATGTCCCGTTCCTGCTCACTGAGTTTGCACCTGGAGTGCTCAGGATTGGGAGATCCGTCACCTGTAGCCACCTGCCACAGGTAAAGGTAACCCAACCAGATCCTGGCAACCACTGTGTCGCATAATCTGGTGGACGTTTTGTGCTGCCCATAGATATAGGTTTCAGATCTGAACAAATCATAACTTTTTATACTGGTGCTTTCAGGTCGCTGGAAGTCAGTAATTTCTCTCTTATCAGATCTGAGTGTTTGGAACAATATAGTTTTGACAGCAGAGATGGGGATTCCTGGGTCTAATTCAACTTCATCTTTGTTACACGCTAATTTGGCTGCAATGTCTGTCATTATGATGCGTTATATTTATGTGTGATGGTATCCATACAAAGGAAATTCTAAACCTTTTACTGTGCAGCAATTAGGTCATTTATAATTGGTAGTATGAGGTTCTAGCTGTCGATCTTCCAGGAAAAATTTTCAATTGCTTGAAGAGTGGACTTTGCGTTACAAAATATTCCCAATTCCCGTCTTTGCCAGCAAGACGGGAAAGAAAAGACATGAGAGGAGCGGCAATGTTGATCAAAACCATTTTTTGTAAGAGCACAACATTGAGTCAACAAACGTAAATTAGGACTTAATTGCAGCATTGAAAGAAAATAACAAATTGAGAGTTGTGGTGGTACTGGTGATGGCGATCTGTAACTCTTTAGAAAACAATAGGCGACCAGGCAAAATCTATACAGTATCTATATAGATTCTGCCTAGATATATTTTGCCTACATCTATATTATATACTGCTCTAATATCTGTGCTATATAATGTCAGCTCAATATTGTCTTTCTCTGCTCTACAACGTCTCTCTCTGTTCTACAATAACTCTGCCTGATCTATAACGTCTCTCTCTTTAATCTACAACGTCTATCTTTGCTCTACACCGTCTTCTCTGCTTTACAAGGTCATTTTCTATGCTCTAGATATAACGTATTGAACAATAGTTGCCAAACATATTTCAAATCCCAGGCGGGAAAGCGCTATATACAGTGAGCAATGAGGAGACTTTGCCCCCTGGAGGTGATATCTCAAATACAATATCTAGACAGGAGACAGTAACAGCAGGTTGCCTGAACCCAGTCGCAGATAAAAGATATCCCCCAGAGATTATATCGTCATTGTCGGGCAGGATTGTCTGGGAATCAGATGTGTAGCATGTTGCTCAGGGATAATAAGGCGGCGTGGGTAGTGGCGAGTGTTGTGCTGAGTGCAACGACCTGCAGATGTCTTCACGCTCAAGACTGGCATCTTCAATCAGGTATTTTGCTATTCTTTGCATGTATTTTTAATGATAATATTATAAGGATTATTTATACAGTTATTACGGTAGGTGGGTTAAGAAAAAGAACTAGATAGGTGAGTTAGGAAGGAGAAGGCAGCACTAGATAACTAGGGAAATTATTTTTTTTGTCGAGAACAGACAGCTTGTGTGTGTATACGAGTCGTACCTAATAGGCTAAGTTGCCTACCAAGCCTAGTTTTCCCTCAAATTATATACTTTTCAATTTGATTTCATGGAATGATAAAGCTTTTCATTATATTATATATCATTTCATTTTTTTAGGTAAACTAACATAAAAAATTTAATCAAACCTAGCCTAACCTATTGGGGAGTCGATCGGCCGAGCGGACAGCACACTGGATTTGTGATCCTGTGGTCCCGGGTTCGATCCAGGGCGCCGGCGAGAAACAATGGGCAGAGTTTCTTTCACCCTATGCCCCTGTTACCTAGCAGTAAAATAGGTACCTGGGTGTTAGTCAGCTGTCACGGGCTGCTTCCTGGGGGTGGAGGCCTGGTCGAGGACCGGGCCGCGGGGACACTAAAGCCCCGAAATCATCTCAAGATAACCTATAACTACCCTACATAATGCAGGGGGAGGGGTGGGGCGGGGTTAGCCCACCCCTCCCCGAGGAGTGGAGTGTTGTGCACCAGTCATGCACACCACTACACATCTCAATCACAACCTGTAGATTCCAGACCATTTCCTCTGTTGTTTACTTGAAATGTGGAGGTGATTCCTCTTCTATACTCAGTGTATGTCAAGTTTCGCCGGGTGTGTGTCTCCTCCTTTTGAGACGAACATATGACTTTTTTTTTTTTTTTTTTTTTTTTTTTTTTTTTTTTTTGAGATATATACAAGAGTTGTTACATTCTTGTACAGCCACTAGTACGCGTAGCGTTTCGGGCAAGTCCTTAATCCTATGGTCCCTGGAATACGATCCCCTGCCGCGAAGAATCGTTTTTTCATCCAAGTACACATTTTACTGTTGCGTTAAACAGAGGCTACAGTTAAGGAATTGCGCCCAGTAAATCCTCCCCGGCCAGGATACGAACCCATGACATAGCGCTCGCGGAACGCCAGGCGAGTGTCTTACCACTACACCACGGAGACTTCGTAACGATCGTTGATTAGCACAAAAGGAAGGGCTTGTCTTCTCTATTTGAGTATTGGCACCTGACCTGGTACTCACAGCATCTGGCGTGGAAAATGCAGTAAGTCACTAGAAATGCACGTTGCACCTCCAGGCACCGGCTGTCTTACTGTTAACTGACCGGAAATGTGGTCAAATCGGGCATCAAAAAGGCAAGAGAGAGAGAGAGATGCCGCCGCCCAATCCCAGGCGATCTTGCTGATTTATGACGAAATAGGTCTCCTAACATTGGCCACAGGTCACGTGACCTGTAAAGCCTCTTCAACTAATATTGACGTCGGAGTTATACCAGACACTATCTTGTTTGATTAAAATAATACAATAAGTTATAGATACAAATTGAGATTAACTTCATTGCATAAGTTTATGTATCCTAACATAAATGTTCTCTGGTAATCCTTCATACTGATTGTAGGTGAGTATGACTCCCAGAGAAGGCTAAATAATACTATTATGGTCTGCGTGTCGTAATACAACTCGCTGATTAAACCTGAGACTGCACCATCACCTTTGAGAAGTGTCTCTGCCGGCATCTTATCAGGCAGTGATCACGTCCAAAGATACAGATATGCTCAAGGACTGATCGTGGACTCGAGACGAAGTTGGACGTTTATGCTGTTTTCACATCTCATCTCACTTAAGAACTGTAATATATTTTACGAACTTTTATGTTAATGTGGGCTCAGCACTTGAGCCTTAAACTATTCGGGTTTTCAATTTTTGAACGATAATGGCAGATATTTCTCATAATGAGTACATTAAAATCACATGAAAGCTATATGCTGTCACAAATCTGAACACACAAACAAACGAATCCAAACAAACAGACAAGGAGAAATATAGTTGAAGTTGAAGATAAATGCCATGAAAAGTTGAGTAATAATAATAATAATAATAATAATAATAATAATAATAATAATTGTTATTTATAATAATATGTTATCAGGGCGATAACATACAGTACACGTGATTGACACAAGTATCTTCTTGAGGTTATCTTGAGATGATTTCGGGGCTTTTTTTTGTAGTGTCCCCGCGGTCCTGTCCTCGACCAGGCCTCCACCCCCAGGAAGCACTTGGCTTATTAGGCAAATCGGGCCTTGCATAGTAAACCAAGAATAGCGTTCTGGCTACTAGGTACAACATATATATATATATATATATATATATATATATATATATATATATATATATATATATATATATATATATATATATATATATATACAGGGATATTTGAACTTGGTCCGTGGAGAAAATCACTGCTCACAGATTACGTATCGGTTGCTACGAGCTTCATCAACACTGGACTTCATGATGATTGAAACTGAGGGAAACATTTGAAAAAAAAAAGTAATTTTTCTTTTTCTGTCAGCAGTTCCTGCAGTTCAACTCTTAAGCAATTCCTACTTTTCAACCTATGAGCAGTATTCTTGTTTTTCTCAGTTATGGCAGGTTTCGATGTAGTATATAATGCATTACGGACTTTATAGGCACAGAGAGTACGGGTGTTTTGACAGCACAAGACCCTAAAATGGAAGTTCCAGAGCTTTTCCATTATGGTACTGCATGGCCTTGGCTCATGAACCTATTAATGTAGGTAAAACACGATCTTTATTGACTATACTATGTCATTCATTAAAATTACTGACCTTTTATCCTACAGCGAGAGAGTGGCTGTCTGTCAGGAAGTCAACATGGTGGCCGCTGTACATGCCGAGTGGCGTGGATGAGACGAGCCCGTGCGGCCAGTCCCTTACGGCCATGAGGCACTCTTTAGAGCTCAACGAGACCTGGGCTCTCAAAAGTAAGCACATCTTTAGGAAAAATTTGTCCCTAAGTCCCCTTAAATAGAAGGAAAACCTTGTTAAAACCTCCGTAAAAACACCTTTAAGATAACATTCTTTTTAAGTTCACGTCAGAACACTTTTTGATAACCATGTTATTAAGCTCCTCTTAGAATAAACACCTTTAAGGCAACATCCTTCTTATGCTGTTCCCTATTTATGTCACCTCTCATATGTACACAATATTTCAGGAGATATTGTTGTCACAAGCATTGTGAACCTGCACCAATGGGTAAATGCTGGATTTTTTTCGTTTGATCAAGAATACATGAATTTGTTGATTTGGAAACAAGGTTGTGGATGAGTGGAATGGGCTGTCAGCTATCATTATTGTGACAAACTCTCCAACATGTTCGATTGATGAAGATTAAGCCACCATAAGAGATGGCACGGGCATGAATAGCCTGTAGGTGATAGATGTCTGGAGGGAATGTCATCTTTGGTGATGTAACATCTTGAAGTGTCTCTGGGTCTCTGCTATTTACGATTCAACATGTTCAAGAAGAGATTTGATATTACATGGGCGGCCAGGGTGAGACGGAGTGCATTTCAACGGGATATGCCTCGTATGAGTCAATAGGCCCGCTGCAATATTTCCTAACCTTTATAATTCATGATGTTCTTATAACGCTCTTGTATTGGTTTGTAGTGGTGGACTCGTGGGGTAAGTCGGTTGACGGCATCCTGTACGGCACAAAGGCTACCGTCGGAGTGTTCGACGAATGCGTCGCTGCCAAGTCGCTTGACAAGAGTATTCATGGGAAATACTGCTTAATATCACTAAGGTAAGATGCAGGGGGGTTGACTGAATGTATAGTTATATTATCTGGTTAAGAGTTACCTGCCGTATTAAATTATATTTGTTTAGTTTATTTATTAATGAAATAAGGATAACCAGTTTTATATGATTTATTAAATACACTTGACTGAGGTTCACTGTGTCCCTTCATGCATTCTTTTAAAACTGCAGCATATTTAATTAGAGCTGGGAGACTTCTTCAGTTTATACTGCTCTCTTTGTTTATATATATCAGCATTTCTATTATGTCAAGTTCTTTCAATATTTCTTCAGTCCACATCCCTCGTAATTCCAGAACGAGTCTCGTTGCAAGTAGTTATCAGAAGAAGGCACCAAACCGGGAAGATTATGTAGCACAAGCCTAGTTGCAAATCTGTGAACCTTAAGACTACTACATACTCTTAAGACTAGTCTCACGTAGGAGGTGTACAGTGATTTAAATGCCTTCTTATTTAGGTTCATAAGAAGAAAGGTAACTGCAGAAGGCCTATTGGCCCATACAAGGCAGCTTCTATTTATAACCACCCATTCCCACTCATAAACATGTCCAACCCACGTTTGAAACAATCTAGGGACCCCACCTCCACCACGTTACACGTTACGCAGAACATTGTTCCTGAACAATGTTCTGACTTCAGCCAATACAGAGTATGGTGCAGCTATCATTCTATTGATATCTACCTCCAGAGTTAGGCTTGTTGTTACATCTACTCCCAGTCCTTTTTCTCAACTTGTTACAGGGAGGTAGTTTCCATTCATTGTGTACCGTCCTTCTGGTGTATATGTGTGTGCTTGTGCAATGTATATTAACATTAAAATACATGAATATATATTTTAAATTTATTTTATTTTAGACACGAGACAGTTTCGGATAACTTAGACACGAAGGACCACAACAGCTGGACAAGGGGATCAAATCTATATGTGGTGCCATCTGTAATTAACTACAATTGGCAGCTAAATGGAAGCGGCTTCCAGTATGCTACCTGCATGCCAGATGCCTGCAGCGCGGAGGAGCTACAGGTATGTGAATATTTTAAAGTTAAAATTTGTACACATACAAGTGATGATTTTTACATAAAATAAGACGGCTTATTTGCTGCTTCTTACTTTATTTTATAATTCTAACATAAATATGCATACAAAGTGGTTCAAGACAAGTTCAGCTAAAAGTTATATGTATGTTTGCAAATCTCAGCTTTTGTAATTAGTAAATCATATATTTTATTTGTTGTGTGTCTTAAAAGAGGTCTACTTTGGGTGTAATGTCTAATTATTTTCTCACGTGCACTGAGATGAAATAAATATTTAAAATGTTCGCATTTCTGTTGACAAACTTGTGAATTTGATTTAGTTCCCATAATCTCACACTTTTGTTTTTGTATAATATATATTTTAGACGTTTCGATACAAAATTACCACAGTAGTTTTTTTTATTAATAAAGAACTATTAAGAAACTTATTGCAATAATATATCTATTGGCATTGTACTCCCCATTGTAATCCCCATCACACAGGATGGTTAGTCATACAGAGGTATGTGATAAGTAGTCTGCACTGGCAAACTCTGGGTGCATTATGAGGATATCATGAACACTTGAGTGAATAAGGTAGCAGTGATACTGAATCTCTCCATCTCGCAGAATGGTTAATCATACTGGGCCATACGTTCAATAGCCTGCACTGGCAAATTTTGGGTGCAATATGAGGATATCTTCAAGAACACGAGAGTGAATGAATTAATTGCAAAGCTACAGGTATCTCATGCCAATGGGTCTGAATGGTCTGATAGCTGGACATTCCTGAACGTAATGTAGTTGGCGTCGTTCTCCACTCAAAATCGGGGATTCGGGTTCGATTTTCGGGCATGACAAAAATGGTTGGGACTCTGTTCACCTAGCACCCGGGAGTTGGATAAATATTTTAAAATTGTATCCTGGTGCCGAACCCGTCCTCATACAAATTACGTCGCTTTTCGCTCGTATGTGCACTCAGGCTAAAAATCGACGTAATTCAAAATGAAATCGGCTCACGAAAGTGACGTACTGTCCCGTTTTCTGGTTTGAGTCCTCTGGCTTAGGCTGTTAGGTTAGGAGAAGAAACTTTAAATTAACGGTTTTTATGACGTTTTGAAACCTTAGAAGTTCCTGCCCTCCAAATCTACCAGAGGACCCTTAATTTGCTATTTTGGAAAAAAAATAAAATCCAAAATTTAATTGAAAAATAATTTTCCATTCTGAATTACGTCGATAAGATGGGAAATGTTCAGATCTTCCAGATGAACACATAAGTGCTCTGTGAATCATGGACCAGCTGACACTGTATTTGCTACTAAATATTTAACAATTCTCCCGGCCTGAGCTCTCTTCCTCTCTCCCTCACTTCAGGAGAGCCTCATAGAGACATACAGCAACAGCACTATAAAGTATGTAGTTAATAGTGTCGCGTGTCAGCCTAACGATTCACAAAACAAGTTCTCAGCCGGCGACATTGTATATATGTAAGTATATAACTACATTTATTATTAATGTTTTACGTAGCTTAGATATCAGTTTATCCAATATTTATATTTTATGCATATATGTCTATAAGAAATCTATATCAACTCGTTCTAATATGTCGCATTTTTTACAATTTACAAAATCAATCAATCCATTAAAATTGCGAAACTTTACTAAATAATTAAATCATTGTAATATTGAGGTTTTCTATGCATCGGCCTCGGATACAGAAAGTGTTGGCTGGATTCCAACTTTTGTGGTTAGGCATAATAGTTATTGTTTTTTACATAGTTGCAAATTGGGAGAACCAATTGTTTTGCAATGAAACTTATAACAGGAAATTAATATGTGGCTGACGCCTAAGTGCCATAACTCCCGATCATTCCCCCATTTCGAGTTTCCAGCGGAGTATTCCTAACTATCGATACGGTTACGCATCAGGTTTCGGTCGGCGAACGATCGAAATCGATCCAAACTTGAACTTGAGCACCGTCGCGGCATTCCTCCCTCGCCTGTAGAACCACCGGTAGCAAAAACAGCAGTAACAGGCATAGGCTGGCTCCTCCATTACTCCGGTATGCGTCTGCTGCAGAAATGACCAACGGACTCTCACTCTGTGCTCATAGATTAGTTGGTTTTCAATCAACCATTGTTTAGATTATATGAGAAGGAACAAAAATAGAATGAATGATTGAGGAATAAATAAAATGAATGTTTCCTGAAGACGAAAAGAACTAGTCAGAAATCAACTAATAAATTATACAAATTTAAAACAATTTGAAATTTGAGAAGAGTGATATATGTCTAGTAAATGTCTGTATAATACTTATCAACATTTTGGAAGTATTTCAGCGCATATAGCATGGTGCTAACTTAAGATAACATCAAATGTTATCCATTCATGTGCTCATTTATCAACATTGTGGTCTTCATCACACTTGAGTAATATAGTCCTTCTTTCCCGTCGTAACTAAACCTAGCTCTGTGTTGTATAAATCTCTCATGTCTAAACTAAACTCCATCGTCCTCCAGGGCACTCCAAATTCTGCCTATCAATAAAAGGGTTTTCGTCAATTAGATGAAAACAAAAAACATTCGATTTCAATTTTAAATTAAATTCGGGTAATACTTGTATAATACATTCCGCCGTTCTTCGCCTTTTTAAAGTGAAGAAACATCATTATTCTTAATGTAGTTTCGTAAGAAAGATTTTAATGATATTGGTCAACTTGTCATATATTTTTATACTAGGATGTTAAACCTAACTTATACTTATAAACTTATACTAGGATGTTAAAATATCACAACCCAACTAAGGTCTCAATGAGGTCCAAGAACCTCTCCCTGGGAAACTAATATTCACTAGGCTAACAAAATAAACTTCCGTTTATTTTCATAATGTGGCTCAACATTCATTGATCATAAAATATGTTCCCGTTTGTTCCTACAGCACTCTGTTGAGCGTCTTGTTCTTCACGATACTCGTAGCAGGCTTGGTAGACGCATATATTGAGAAAACTAACAATAAAACAATGGCTAAAGGTGAGTTAAAGTTTACCGATTGGCAATATGTTGACGATTGGGACTTCGAAGTGTTTTGGTCAATTGTAATATTGCTTTTGCGTCCAATCATATGTAATTAATATTATAGACAGTAAATAGTGTCCACCAGTTTGTATTTGTATTATTTGATGCAATTTTTCTATTTTACTTTTTGACGAGTTTTGCTTTTGTGTTGCAGGTTTGCTTTTGCTTTTGTGTTGCAAACATCTTCAACCTATTGATGTGTTGCAGCTCATTTTAAATTTGCTGTGTTAATATTTATCCACAACCTAGTTTAACTGCTAGAATGTTTAGAATGTTATTATAGAGGTTAAATCTCTGTTCCAATTATATATTCTTTATATTAACATAGTTGCCTTCTCCTGCTTTCTATTCACTCGATGAATTAGCAATAGTAATAAGTTCTTGCTAAACTATTAAGATACCTCCCGACAACCTTTAAGAGATTATAAAAACAAATAAGCTGAATGAGATCAAAGGAAGACACTACTGTAAACATTCCTACAAGATGCAAAGTGAGCGAGATCGCTCATGGTAGGCAAATAGACTGCTCTCTAAAAAATCGTAAAGATATTTACTTTATTGTACATCAAATATTAATGAACAATACTCAGCTGGTCAATAACTACTGTATTATGGTTTGTGTAATTTTATATTTTTTATTTATTTCTTGTACTTTTCTCTATGACAAACACGTTAGTTGTGAGGATTATGTCACAATAACATGGCTGAACATACACACCTAACCCAGAAATCTGAAAATGAAGAATTGACGACATTTTGGCCCGTCCTGGACCATTATCAAGTCGTGTAATCACATATTACCTGTCTCTCACTATTATATTTTTGCAGACTTTGCAATGTTTTTTAAATTCCATTCACAGTAATATGCTAAAGATTGAATACAGTTTGAATATAATATGCTAAACATTGAATACAGAAAATCATAACTAAATAAACATCTATTGTGGTAGTTAGAATTATATATACAATATATAAGTAATGCATAACAATAATAATTCAACTCTAGATGATCTTATATGACATTGTGTGGTTTCTAAGGAGCAACAGTGCTGTTTAGCCTTCCATGCTTCCAGCTTTCTTTTTATAATTACTTAAGGAGCAACTAAACTTTATTAGACTCCATTTACAGGTGGAAGTTTAGACAATTAACATCTTAGTTATAAGAGTTAATAATTTTAAATAAACAGGAACAATTTAACCAATTAAGTCACCAGGCTCTGCTGAGAAGTTTGTTAGAATATTAAAGGAATGTAGAGAATTTCTCAGTG